>NW_006408791.1:2680888-2700231 GCF_000296735.1 Chrysochloris asiatica | reverse complement strand
CATATACAGAGAGCTAGCTATATTGCAGAGTAGTGCAACATTTCCATATACAGAGTTATAACTACATGGCAGATGATTTCAACGTGTCCTTATACTGAGAGCTAGCTACATGGCAGATGAGTCCAAAGTGTCCATATGAAGAGAGCTAGCTACATTGCAGTGTAGGGCAACATTTCCATATACAGAATTCTAGCTACATGGCAGAAAAGTCCAAAAAGTCCATAAAGAGAGAGCTAACTACATGGCAGATTAGTGCAACATTTCCACATACAGAGTTGTACCTACATGACAGGTGAGTCCAACATGTCCATATACTGAGAGCTAGCTACATTGCAGAGTAGTCCAACATGTCCATATACAGAATACTAGCTACATGGCAGATGAGTCCAACATGTCCATATACTGAGAGCTAGCTACAAGGCAGAGTAGTCTGACATGTCCATATACAGAATACTAGCTATATAGGAAATGAGTTCAACATGTCCATATACTGGAATTAGCTATATGGCAGATGAGTCCAACATGTGTATATTTATAGGGAAAGATACAAGGCAGATGAGTGCAACATACTTATACAAGAAGAGCTGGCTACATGGCTGACGAATCCAACATGTCCATATACCTAAAGCTACTTACCTGGCAGATAAGTCCAATATGTTCATATACAGAGAGCTACTTACATGGCAGTTCAGTCCAAGGTATCCATGTACAGAGAACTGGCTACATGGCACACAAATACAATATGTCCATATACAGAGAGTTAGCTACATGGCAGGGTAGTGCAACATTTCCATATACAGAGTTCTAGCTACATGGCAGGTGATTCCAACGTGTCAGATGAGTGCAAATTGTCCATATACAGAGAGCTAGCTACATTGCACAGTAGTGCAACATTTCCATATACAGAGTTCTTGATACATGACAGATGAGTCCAAAATTTCCATATACTGAGAGCTAGCTACATGGCAGAGTAGTGAAACATGTCCATATACAGAGTATTAGCTACATGGCAGATGAGTCCAACATGTCCATATACTTAGAGTTAACTACATGTCAGATGAGTCAAACATGTGTATATTTAGAGGACAATTAAAAGGCAGATGAATCCATCATGTTCATACACAGAGTGTTGGCTACATGGCAGATGAGTACAACATGCCCATATACTGAGAGCTAGCTACATGGCAGACAAGTCCAATATGTTCATGTACAGATAGCTACCTTCATGTCGGATCAGTCCAACATATCCAAGTACACAAAGAAAACTACTTGACAGAATTCTGTAACATTCCCATATACAGAGTTCTAGGTATATGACATTTGAGTCCAAACTGTCCATATAATGAGAGCTAGCTACATGGCAGAGTAGTCCAACATGTCCATATAAAGAGTTCTAGCTACAGGGCAGATGAGTCCAACATGTCCATATACTGAGAGTTAGCTATATGGCAGATGAGTCCAACATGTGTATATTTATACTGAAAGATACAAGGCAGATGAGTGCAACGAGTTCATACACAGAGAGTTGGCTACATGGCAGATCAGTCCAATATATCCATTTACAAAGAGCTAGCAACATGGCAGACAAGTCTAAAATGTCCATATACAGAGAGCTACCTACATGACAGAGCAGTGCAGCATTTCCATATACAGAGTTCTAGCTACAAGGCAGAAGAGTCCAAAAAGTTCATATACAGACAGCTAGCTACATGGCAGAATAGTGCAACATTTCCATATACAGAATTCTAGCTACATGGCAGGTGAGTCCAACAGGTTCACATAGAGAGAGCTAGCTACAAAACAGGCAGAGAAGTGCAATATTTCCATATACAGAGTTCCAGTTACAGGGCAGATGAATTCAATGTGACAATTTACAGAGAACTAGCTACATTTCATAGTAGTGCAACATTTCCATGTCCAGAGTTCAAGCTACATGACAGATGAGTCCAAATTGTCCATATACTGAGGGGAAGCTACATCGTAGTGTACTCCAACATGTCCATATACTGAGAGCAACCTACATGGCAGATGTGTCCAACATGAGTAAATATAGAGGACTAGCTACAAGTTAGATGAGTTCAACATGTCCATATACTGAGAGCTAGCTACATGGGAGATGAGTCCAAAGTGTGCATATATAGAGAGCTAGCTACATGGAAGAGAAGTGCAACATTTCCATATACAGGTTTCTAGCTACATGCAAGATGAGTCCATTATGTCCATATACTGAGAGTAAGCTACAAGGCAGAATAGTCCAACATGTGTATATTTAGAAGGCTAACTACAAGGCAGATGAGTACAACATGTTCATACAGAGAGAGCTGGCTACATGGCTGATGAATCCAACATGTCCATATAGTTAGAGCTATCTACATGGCAGAAAAATCCAATATGTTCATACACAGAGAGCTACCTACATGGCAGATCAGTCCAAGATATCTATGTACAGAGATCTGGCTACATGGCAGACAAATCCAATATGTCCATATACAGAGAGCTAGGTACATGGCAGAGTAGTGCAACATTTCCATATACAGAATTCTAGCTACATGACAGATGAGTCCAACATGCCCATATATGGAGAGCTAGCTACATGGCAGATGAGTCCAAATTGTCCATATACAGAGTACTAGCTACATGGCAGATGAGTACAACATGTCCATATACTGAGAGTTAGCTACATGTCAGATGAGTACAACATGTGTATATTTAGAGTGTTCATTACAAGGCAGATGAATCCATCATGTTCATTCACAGAGAGTTGGCTACATGGCTGATGAGTCCAATGTGTCCTATATTGAGATCTGGCTACAAGGCAGAGTAGTCCAACATGTCCATATACAGTGTACTAGCTAGATAGCAGATGAGTCCATCATGTCCAAGTATTGAGAGTTAGCTTTATGGCAGATGAGTCCAACGTGTGTACATCTAGAGTACTATCACCAAGGCAGATGAGTCCAACATGTTCATACAGAGAGTGATGGCTACATGGCTAACAAGTACAACATGTCCATAAACAGTGAGCTAGCAACATGGCAGACAAGTCCAATATGTTCATATACAGAGCGCTAGCTACATGACAGAGTAGTGCAACATTACCATATACAGAGTTCTAGGTACATAGCAGATGAGTCCAACATGTTCATATACAGATACTAGCTATATGGCAGATGAGTCCAACATGTCCAAATACTGAGAGTGATGTACATGGCAGATGTGTCCAATATGTGTATATATACAGGACTAGCTACAAGGCAGATGAGTCCAACATGTCCATATACCTAGAGCTAGCTACATGGCAGATGAGTCCAAAGTCTCCATATACAGAGAGTTAGATACATGGACGAGAAGTGCAACATTTCCATATACAGGTTTCTAGCTACTTGACAAATGAGTCCACTAAGTCCATTTACTGATAGTAAGCTACATGTCAGATGAGTCCAACATATGTATATTTAGAAGGCTAGCAAAAAGGAAGATGAGTCCAACATGTTCATACACAGAGAGCTGGCTACATGGCTGATGAATCCAACATGTGTATATTTAAGAGGACTAGCTACAAGGCAGATGAGTCCAACATGTGTATTTATAGAGGGATAACTACAAGGCTGATGAGTCCAACATGTTCATATGGAGGGAGCTGGCTACATGGCTGATGAATCCAACATGTCCATATACTTAGACCTACCTACATGGCAGACAAGTCCAATATGTCCATATACAGAGAGCTGCCTACATGCAGAGTAGTGCATCATTTCCATATTTAGAATTCTGGCTACATGGCAGGTGATTCCAACGTGTCCATATAGTGAGAGCTAGCTACATGGCAGATGAGTCCAAAGTATCCATATACAGAGAGCTAACTACATGGCAGAGCAGTGCAAAATTTCTATATACAGAGTTCTAGCTACATGACAGATGAGTCCAAGATGTCCATTTATTGATTGCTAGCTACATGGCAGAGTAGTTTAACATGTCCATATACAGAGTACTAGCAACATAGCAGATGAGTCCAACATGTCTATATACTGAGAGTAAGCTACATGGCAGATGAGTTCAACATGTGTATATTTATAGGGTTCGATACAAGGCAGATGAATCCATCATGTTCATACACAGAGAGTGGGCTACATGGCTGATAAGTCCAACATGTCCATATATTAAGAGCTAGCTACATGGCAGACAAGTCCAATATGTTCATTTACAGAGAGCTATATACATGTCAGATCAGTCCAATATATCCTTGTACACAGACATAGCTACATGGCAGAGTTTTGCAACATTTCCATATAGAGAGTTCTAGCTATATGGCAGATGAGTCCAACGTGTCCATGTAATGAGAGCTAGCTACATGGCAGAGTAGTCCAACATATCCATATAAAGAGTTCTAGCTATAGGGCAGATGAGTCCAACATGTCCATATACTGAGAGTTAGCTACATGGCAGAGAAATGCAACATTTCTATATAAAGAGTTCTAGCTACATGGCAGAGGAATCCAACGTGTCAATATACAGAGAGATAGCTGCATGTCAGAGTAGTGCAATATTTCCATGTGTACAGTTATAGCTACATGACAGATGAGTCCTAAGTGTCCATATACTTAGAGCTAGGTACATCGCAGAGTAGTCCATCATGTCCGTATACAGAGTACTAGCTACATGGCAGATGAGTCCAACGTGGCCATATATTGAGAGCTAGCTACATGGTACAGTAGTCCAACATGGCCATATACAGAGAACTAACAACATGGCAGATGAGTCCAACATGTCCATTTACTGAGAGTTAGCTACATTACACATGTGTCCAACATGTGTATGTTTATATGGCAAGCTTCAAGGTAGATGAGTGCAACATCTTCATACAGAGACAAATGGCTACATGGCTGTTGAGTCCAACATGTTCATATACTGAGAGCTAGCTACATGTTTATATACAGAGAGCTAGCTTCATGGCAGAGGAGTACAAACTGTCCACATACAGAGACTTAGCTAAATGACAGAGTAGTGCAACATTTCCATTTACAGAGCTCTAGCTCCATGGATAATCGGCCAACGTGTCCATATACAGAGAGCTAGCTACATGGGAGCATAGTCCAACATGTCCATATACAGAGTGTTACATACATGGCAGATGAATCCAACATAGCCATATACTGAGAGTTAACTTTATGGCAGATGAGTCCAACATGTGTATATATAGAGTACTATCACCAAGGCAGATGGGTCCAACATGTTCCTACAGAGAGCGATGGCTACATGGCTAATGAGTCCAACATTTCCATATACAGAGAGCTAGCCACATAGAAGACAAGTCCAATATGTTCACATAGAAATAGCTAAGTACATGACAGATTAGTGCAATATTACAACATACAGAGTTCTAGCTACATGGCAGATGAGTCCAACGTGTCCATATTATGAGAGCTAGCAACATGGCAGAAGGGCCCAATATGTCCAAATACAGAGTACTAGCTACATGGCAGATGTTTCCAACATGTCCATATACTGAGAGTAATCTACATGGCAGATGAGTCCAACATGTCCATATATTGATAGTTAGCTATATGAGTCCAACATGTGTATATTTAGAAGGCTAGCTACAAGGCAAATGAATACAATATGTTCATACACAGACATATGGCTACATGGCTGATAAGTCCAACATGTCCATATACTGACAGCTAACTACATGACAGAAAATTCCAATATGTTCATGTACAGAGAGCTACCTACAAGGCAGATCACTCCAACATATCCATGTACACAGAGCTAGCTACATCACAGAGTAGTGCAACATTTCCATATACAGAGTTCTAGCTACATGGCAGATGAGTCCCACATGTGTATAATCATAGGGCTCGATACAAGGCAGATGAGACCAATGTGTTCCTACACAGAGAGCTGGCTACATGGCTGATGAGTCTACCATGTCCATATACTGAGAGCTTGCTACATGGCAGACAATTCCAATAGGTTCATATACAGAAAGCTACCTACATGGCAGATAAGTTCAACATATCCATGCCCAGAGAGCTAGCTACAAGGCAGACGAGTCCAAAATGTTCATATACAGAGAGCTAACTACATGGCAGAATAGTGAAAACTTTCCATATACAGAGTTCTAGCTATATGGCAGAAGAGTCCAACAAGTCCATATACAGAGAGCTAGCTATATGGCAGAGTAGTGCAACATTTCCATATACAGAGCTCTAGCTACGTGGCAGGTGAGTCCAATATGTTCATATACAGATACTAGCTATACGGCAGATGAGTCCAACATGTCCATATACTGAGAATAAGGAACATGGCAGATGTGTCCAATATGTGTATATATAGAGGACTAGCTACAAGACACATGAGTCCAACATGTCCATATACTGACAGCTAGCTACATGGCAGATGAGTCCAAAGTCTCCATATATAAAGAGCTAGCTACATGGAAGAGAAGTGTAACATTTCCATATACAAGTTTATAGCTACTTGACAGATGAGTCCATTATGTCCATGTATTGATAGTAAGCTACATGGCAGATGAGTCCTACATATGTACTTTTAGAAGGCTAACTACAAGGCAGATGAGTCCAACATGTTCATACACAGAGATCTGACTACATGGCTGATGAATCCAACATGTTCATATACTTAGAGCTACCTACATGGCAGACAAGTCCAATGTGTCCATATAAAGAGAGCTAGCTATATGGCAGAGTAGTGCAACATTTCCATAGACAGAGTTCTAGCTTTATTGCAGATGATTTCAACGTGTCCATATACAGAGAGCTAGCTACATGACATATGAGTCTAAATTGACCATATAAAGAGAGATACCTAAATGACAGAATAGTGCAACATTTCCATATACAGTATAGTAGCTACATGGAAGTTGAGTCCAACATGTGCATATACTGAGAGTTAGCTACATGTCAGATGAGTCCAACATGTGTATATTTAGAGGGCTCGTTACAAGGAAGATAAATCCATCATGTTCATACACAGAGAGTTGGCTACATGGCTGATGAGTCCAACATGTCCATATACTGAGACCTAGCTACATGACAAACAAGTCCAAAATGTTTATGTACAGAGAGCTACCAACATGTCAGATCAGTCCAACATATCCATGTACACAGAGATAGCTATATGGCAGTGTTTTGCAACATTTCCATATACAGAGTTCTAGATATATAGTAGATGATTCCAAAGTGTCCATATATTGAGAGCTAGCTAGATGGCAGAGTAGTCCAATATGTCCATATAAAGAGATCTAGCTACAGGCCTGATGAATCCAACATGTCCATATACTGAAAGTTAGCTACATGGCAAATGAGTCCAACATGTTTATATTTAAAGGGCTCGATACAACGCTGATGAGTCTAACATGTTCATACACAGAGAGCTGGCTACATGGCAGAACAGTCACACATATCCATTTACAAAAAGCTAGATACATGCCGACGAGTCCAAAATGTCCATATACAGACAGTTAGCTACATGGCAGAGTTGTTCAACATTTCCATATACAGAGTTCTAGCTACGTGGCAGAAGAGTCCACCAAGTTAGTATATAGACAGCTAGCTATATGGCAGAGTAGTGAAACATCTCCATATGCAGAGTTCTAGCTACATGGCAGAAGAATCCAACGTGACAATATACAGAGAGCTAGCTACATTTCATAGTGCAACATTTCCATGTACAGAGTTGTATCTACATGGCAGATGAGTCCAAAGTGTCCATATACTGAGAGCTAGCTACATCGCAGAGTACACCAACATGTCTATATACAGAGTACTAGCTACATGGCAGATGAGTCCAACTCGTCCATACATTGAGAGCTAGCTACATGGCAGAGTAGTCCAACATGTCCACATAAAGAGTTCTAGCTACATAGCAAATGAGTCCAACATGTCCATATACTGAGAGTTAGCTATATGGCAGATGAGTCCAACATGTGTATATTTATAGGGAAAGATACAAGGCAGATGAGTGCAACATGTTCATACAGAGAGAGCTGGCTACATGGCTGATGAGTGCAACATGTCCATATAAAAAGAGCTAGCTTCATGGCAGTCTTCTCCAATATGTTCATGTACAGAGACGTACATGTCAGATCACTCTAACATATCAATGCACAGAGAGCTAGCTACTTGGTAGACAAGTCCAAAATGTCCATATACAGAGAGCTAACTTCATGTCAGAGTGGTGCAACATTTCCATATACAGAGTTCTAGCTACAAAGCAGAGGAGTCCAACTTTTCTATTTATAGATTGCTAGCTACATGGCAGATTAGTGCAACATTTCCATATACAGAGTTCTAGCTATGTGACAGATGAGTCCAACATGTCCATATACTGAGAGTTAGCTACATGGCAAATGAGTCCAACATGTGTATATTTAGAGGGTTAGCTACAAGGCTGATGAGTCCAACATGTTCATATTTGGAGAGCTAGCTACATGGCAGACAAGTCCTATAGGTTAATATACAAAGAGATACCTACATGGCAGATTAGTCCATCATATCCATGCACAGTGAGCCAGCTACATGGCAGATGAGTCAAAAATATTCTTATATAGAGAGTTAGCTTAATTGCAAAGTAGTGCAAAATTTCCAAATACAGTGTTCAAGCTATATGGTAGATGGGTCTATCGTGTCCGTATGCTAAGAGATAGCTACATGGCATAGTACTCTAACATGTCCATATAGAGATTACTAGGTAAATGGCAGATGAGTCCAACCTGTCCATATACTGATAGTTATCTACATGGCAGATGAGTCCAATATGTGTATATTTAGAGGGCTAGCAACAAGGAAGATGAGTTTAACATGCTAATATAGAGAGAGCTGGCTGTCATGGTTGATGAGTTCAACATGTCCATATACAGAGAGCTAACTACATGGCAGAGTAATCCAACATGTCCAAATACAGAGCACCAGCTACATTGCAGATGATTCCAACATGTCCATACACTGAGAGTTAGCTACATGGTAGATGAGTTCATTATGTGTATACATAAGGGCTAGCTGAAAGTCAGATGAGTTCAATATGTTCATACAGAGAGAGCTGGCTACATGGCAGGTGAGTCCAACATGTCCATACACTGAGAGCTAGCGACATGGCAGAGTAGTGCAACATTTCCATATACATAGTCCTAGATACATGGAAGTTGAGTGAAACATGTCCATATACTGAGAGTTATCTACATGGCAGATAAGTCCATCATGTGTATATGTAGAGGACTAGCTACAAGGCAGAGGAGTTCAACATGTTCATACACAGATAGTTGGCTGCATGGCTGATGAGTCCAATATGTCCATATATAGACAGATAGCTACATAGCAGAGAAGTCCAATATGTTCATATACAGAGAGCTACATACATGGCAGATGAGTCCAACATATCCATGCACAGAGAGCTAGATACATGGCAGATGAGTCCAAAATGTCTATATACAGAGAGCTGGCAACATGGCAGAGTAGTGCAATATTTCCAAATACAGAATTCTAGTACACGGCAGATGAGTCCAGCATGTCCATATACTGAGCGCTAGCTACATGGCAAAGTAGTACAACTTTTCCATATACGGAATATTACCTACATGGCAGATGAGTCCAACATGTCCATATACTGCGAGTTAGCTACATGGCAGACGAACCCAATACGTGCATATATAGAGAGAACTACCTACAAGGCAGATGAGTCCAACATATTCATACACAGAGATCTGATTACATGGCTGATGAATCCAACATGTCCATATACAGAGAGCTACCTACATGGCGATCTGTCCAACATAACCATGTACAGAGAGCTAAATACATGGCCAAAGAGTCCAAAATATCCATATACAGAGAGATACCAACATGGCTGAGTAGTGCAACACTTCCACATACAGAGTACAAGCTACATGGTAGATGAGTCCAACATGTCCATATATTGAGAGTTAGCTACATGGCAGATAAGTCCAACATGTGTATATTAGGGGGCTAACTACAAGGCAGATGAGTTCAACATGTTCATACAGAGAGAGCTGGCTCCATGGCTGATGAGTCCAACATGCCCATATACAGAGAGCTAACTACATGACAGAGTAGTCCAACATGTCCATATACAGAGCACTAGCTACAATGCAGATGATTCCAACATGTTCATAAACAGAGTTAGCTACATTTTAGATGAGTTCATCATGCGTATATTTAAAGGGATACGTAAATGACAGATGAGTTCAACATGTTTATATAGAGAGACCTGTTTACATTACATATGAGTCCTACGTGTCAATATACTGAGAAGTAGCTACATGGAAAAGTAGTTCAACATATCCATATACAGAGTACTAGCTACATGCAGATGAATCCAACATGTCCGTTTACTCAGAGTTAGCTACATGGCAGATGAGTCCAACATGTGTATATAAATTGGACTAGATACAAGTGAGAATAGTCCAACATGTTCATACATAGAGAGCTGGCTACATGGCTGATTAATCCAATATGTCAATATACAAAAAGCTAGCTACACAGCAGACAAGTCCAATATGTTCATATACAGATACCTCCCTCTATAGCAGATCAGTCGAACATTTCCATGCACAGAGAGCTAGCTACATGGCAGACGAGTCCAACATGACCATATCCAGAGTAGCTAGCTACATGGCAGATGAGTCCAACGTGTCCATATACTGAGAGTTTGCTCCATGGCAATTGAATTCAACATGTGTAGACTTAGAGGGCCAGCTATAAGCAGATGAGTTCAACATGTTCATACAGAGAGAGCTGGCTACATAACTCAGGAGTCAAATATGTCCATATACAGAGAGCCAGCTACATGGCAGAGTAATCCAACATGTCCATATACACAGTTCTAGCTGCATGGCAGATGATTCCAACATGCCCATGTACTGAGAGTTGGCTACATAGCAGATCAGTACATCATGTGTATATTTAGAGGGCTAGCTACAAGGCAGATGAGTTCAACATGTTCATGCAGAGAGAGCTGTTTACATGGCAGATGAGTCCAACGTGTCCATATACTGAGAACTAGATACATGGCAGAGTCGTCCAACATGTTGATATACAGGGTACTAGCTACATGGCAGATGAGTCCAATATGTCCATATACTGAGAGGTATCTACAAGGCAGATGAATCCAACATGTTCATGCACAGAGAGCTGGCTACATGTCTGATGAGTCCAACATGTCCACATACAGAGAGCTAGCTACATGGCAGAGTAGTCCAACATTTCCATATACAGAGTTCTAGCTATATGGCAAATGAGTTCAATATGTCCATATACTGAGCACTTGTTACATGGCAGATCAGTCAAAAATGTGTATAGTTAGAGCGCTAGTTAGAAGGCAGATGTGTTCAACATGTTCATACAGAGAGAGATGCCTACATGGCTGATGATTCCAACATGACCATATATAGGGAGCTAGCTCCATTGCAGAGTAGGCCAACATGTCCATATACAGATTACTAGCTACATGGCAGATGATTAAAACATGTTCACATACTCAGAGTTAGCTACATGGCAGATGAGTCCATCATGTGTATATTTAGAGGGATCGCTACAACACAGATGAGTTCAACATGTTCATACAGAGAGAGATGCCTACATGGCTGATGATTCCAACATGACCATATATAGGGAGCTAGCTCCATTGCAGAGTAGGCCAACATGTCCATATACAGATTACTAGCTACATGGCAGATGATTAAAACATGTTCACATACTCAGAGTTAGCTACATGGCAGATGAGTCCATCATGTGTATATTTAGAGGGATCGCTACAACACAGATGAGTTCAACATGTTCATACAAAGAGAACTGGCTACATGGCAGATGGATCCAATATGTTCATATAAAGAGACCTACCTATATAGCAAATCAGTCCAACATATCCATGCACAGAAAGCAAGTTATATGGCAGACTAGTCCAAAATGTGCATATATTGGCAATTAGCTACATGGAAGAAGAGTCCAACATGTGTATTCATAGAGGACTAACTACAAGGCAGATGAGTCCAACATGTTCATACAGAGAGTGATGGCTATATGGCTGATGAGTTCAATATGTGCACATACTGAGAGCTAGCTACATGGCAGACAAGTCCAATATGTTCATATAGAGAGCTATCTACATGGCAGATTAGCCCAACATATCCATGCACAAAGAGCTATCTGCATGGCAGACGAATCCAAAATGTCCATATACAGAGAGCTAGCTACGTGGCAGAGTTTATGTACAGAGTTCTAGTTATATGGCAGATGAGTCCACGTGTCCATATATTGAGAGCTAGCTTCAGGACAGAGTAGTACAACACGTCCATATGCGAAGTACTAGCTACATGGCAAATGAGTCCACCATGTCCATATACAGAGTTCTAGTTACATGGCAGATGAGTCCAACATGTCCATACTGAGAGTTAGCAGCCTGGCAGATGAGTCCAACATGTGTATATATAAAGGTATATCTACAAGGCTGATTAATCCCACATGTTCATACAGAGACAGATGGCTGCATGGCTGATGAGTCCAACATGTCCATATACTGAGAGCTAGCTACATCGGTGATGAGTCCAACATGTCCATATACTGAGAGCTAGCTATATGGCACACAAGACCAATATAGTCATATACAGAGAGCTACCTACGTGACTGATCAGTCCAACATATCCATATACAGAGAGCTAGCTACATGGCAGAGCAGTGCAACACTTCCATATACAGAGTTCAAGCCACATGGAAGATGAGTCCATGTACTAAGTGCTAGCTACATGGCAGAGTAGTGCAACATGTCCATATACAGAGTACTAGTTTCATGGCAGATGAGTCCAACATGTCCATAATCTGAGCTTTAGCTACATGGCAGATGAGTCCAACATGTGTATATATAGTGGACTAGCTACAAGGCAGATGAGTCCAACAAGTTCATACAGAGACAGGTGGCTACATGACTGATGAGTCTAACATGTACATATACAGAGAGTTACCTTAATGGCAGAGAAGTCCAATATGTTCATATAGAGAGAGCTACCTACAATGCAGATCAGTCCAACATACCCATGGCAGACGAGGCCAAAATGTCAATATTTAGAGATCTAGTGAAATGGCACAGTAGTTCAAATTTCCATTTACAGAATTCTAGCTAGATGGCAGGTGAGTCCAATATGTACATATACAGAAAGCTTAGTACATGTCAGATCAGTACAACATATCCATGTACAGATAGCTAACTACAAGGTAGACAATTCCAAAATTTCCATACACAGAGAGCTAGCTACATGTCAGAGTAGGGCAACGTTTCCATTTACAGAGTTCTAACTACATGGAAGATGAGTCCAACGTGTCCATACACTGAGAACTAGCTATATGAGAGATGAGTCCGACATGTGTATGTATAGCGGACTATCTACAAGGCAGATGAGTCCAACATGTTCATACAGAGAGAGCTGGCTTCATGGCAGACAAGTCCAATATGTTCATATACAGAGAGCTATCTACATGGCAGATCAGACCAACATATCCATGCACTGAGAGCTATCTACATGGGAGATAAGTACAAAATGTCCATATACAGAGAGCTAGCTGTAAGGCAGAGTAGTGCAGCATTTCCATGTCCAGAGTTCTATTTACATGGCAGATGAGTCCAACCTGTCCATATACTGAGATGTAGCTACATGGTAGAGTAGTCCAGCATTTCTATATGCAGAGTACTAGCTACATGGCAGATGAGTCCAATATGTGTATATTTAGAGGGCTAGCTACAAGGAAGATGAATCCAACATTTTCATACACAGAGAGCTAGCTACATGACAGATGAGTACAAAATGTCCATATATAGAGTGCTAGCTACAGGGCAGAGTAGTACAACTTTTACATAGACAGAGTTCAAGCTACATGGCAGATTCGTCCAATATGTCCATATACTGAGAGCTAGATATATGATAGAGTATTCCAACATGTTCATATACAGAGTACTAGCTGCATGGCAAATGAGTCCAATATGTTCATATACAGAGAGCTATCTACATGGCAGATCAGTCCAACATACCCATGACAGACGAGTCCAAAATGTCAATATTCAGAGATCTAGTGAAATGGCACAGTAGTTGAACATTTCCATTTACAGAATTCTAGCTAGATGGCAGGTGAGTCCAATATGTACATATACAGAAAGCTTACTACATGTCAGATCAGTCCAACATATCCATGCACACAGAGCTAGATACATGGCGGAGTCGTGCAACATTTCCATATAAAGAGATCGAGCTACATGTCAGATGAGTCCAACATGGCCATATACTGAGAGATAGCTACATGCCAGAGTAGTCCAACATGTCCATATAATGAGTACTGGCTACAAGGCAGATGTGTCCAACATGTCCAAATACTGAGGGTTAGCTACAATGCAGATGAGTCCAGCATGTTTATATTTAGAGGGCAAGCTACAAGTCAGATGAGTCCAACATGTTCATACACAGAGTGCTGTCTACATGTCTGATGAGTCCAACATGTTCACATACAGAGAGCTACCTACATGGCAGATCAGTCCAACATATCAAGGCACAAAGAGCTAGATACATGGCCTATGAGTCCAAAATGTCCGTATACGAGAGATACCAACATGAATGAGTAGTGCAACATTTCCATATACAGAGTTCTAGCTACATGGCAGATGAGTCCAACATGTCCATATACTGAGAACTGTCAATATGGCAGACAAGTCCAATATGATCTTATACAGAGAGCTACCAACATGACAGATCAGTCCAACATATCCATGTACAGAGAGATAGCAACATGGCAGACGAGTCCAAAATGTCCATATACAGAGAGTTAGCTACATCGCAGTGTAGTGCAACATGTCCATAAACAGAGTTTTAGCTACATGGAAGATGTGTCCAATGTGTCCGTATACAGAGAGCTAGCTATATGGCAGACTAGTGAAACATTTACATATGCAGAGTTCTAGCTACATGGCAGATGAGTCCAACGTGTCCATATACATAAAGGTAGCTACATGGCAGAGTACAGCAACATTTACATACACAGAGTTCTAGCTATGTGGAAGATGAGTCCAACATGTTCATACACAGAGAGCTGACTACGTGGTTGATAAGTCCAACATGTCCATATACTGTAAGCTAGCCTCATGGCAGAGTAGTCCAACATATCCATATATAGAGTACTAGCTACATGGCAGATGTGTCTAACATGTCAACATAATTAGAGTTAGCTACATGGCAGATGAATCCAACATGTGTATATGTAGAGGGATAGCTATAAGGCAGACAAGTCCAATATTTTCATATACAGAGAGCTACCTACATGACAGAGTAGTGCAACATTTCCATATACAAAGTTCTAGCTACATGGTAGATGAGTCCAACAAGTCCATATTCAAAGAGCTAACTGCATGGCATATAAGTCCAATATGTTCATATACAGAGAACTACCTACATGGCAGATCTGTCCAACACATTCATGCACAGAGAGCTACCTACATGGCACATTAGTTCTTCATATACAGATACAGAGTACTAGCTATATGGCAGATGAGTCCAATATGTCCATATACTGAGAGTTAGCTACATGTCAGATGAGTCCAACATGTATATATATACAGGACAAGCTACAAGGCAGATGAGTGCAACATGTTCATACAGAGAGAGCTGGCTACATGGCTGATGAGCCCAACATGACCATATACTGAGAGCTACCTACATGGCAGATCAGTCCAACATATCCTTGTACAGAGAGCTAGCTACATGACAGACGAGTCACAAATGTCCATAACCAGAGAGCTCGCTACCTGGCAGAGTAGTACAACATTTCCATATACAGAGATGCAGCTACATGGCAGATGAGGCCAATATGTCCATATGCTGAGAGTTAGCTACATGGCAGATGAATAAAACATGTCCATAAATTCAGAATTAGCTACATTGAAGATGAGTCCAACATGTATAAAGAGAGAGGACTATCTACAAGGCAGATGAGTCCAACATGTTCATACAGAGAGAGATAGGTATGTGGCTTATGAGTCCAACATGTCCATATATGGAGAGCTTGCTACATCGTAGAAAATTCCAATATGGTAACCTACAGAGGGTACCTACATGGCAAATCAGTCCAACATATCCATGCACAGAGAGCTAGCTACATGGTAGATGAGTCCAAAATCTCCATATTCAGCAGGTAGCTACATGGTAGAGTGGTGCAACATTTCCATATACAGAGTTTTAGTTACTTGGTAGATGAGTCCAACGTGTCCATATACTGATAATTAGATACATGGTAGATGAATTCAACATGTGCATATTTGGAGGGCAAGCTACAACGCAGATGAGTCCAACATTTCCATATACTGAGAACAAGCTTCATGGTAGATAATTCCACTATGTTCATATACAGAGAGCTAACTACATGGCAGATCAGTCCAATGTATCCATGCACAGAGAACTAGCTACATGGCAGACGAGTCCAAAATGTACATATTCAGAGAGCTAACTACATGCAGGGTAGTGCAACATTTCCATATACAGTGTTCTAGCTACATGGCAGATGAGTCCAACGTGTCCATATACTGAAAGTTAGCTACATGGCAGATGAGTCCAACATGTGTATATATAGAGGACTATCTACAAGGCAGATGAGTCCAACATGTTCATACACAGAGAGATGACTACATGGTTGATTAGTCCAACATGTCCATGTACTGAGAACTAGCTCCATGGCAAACAAGTCTAATATGTTCATATACATAAACCTACCTACATGGCAGATCAGTACAACATATCCATGCACAAAAAGCTAGCTACATGATAGAGGAGTAGAAAATGTACTTATACAGAAAACTAGCTACATGGCAGAGTATTGCAACATTTTCATAAACATAATTCTTGCTACACGGAAGATGAGTCCAACATGACCATATTCTGAGAGCTAGCTACATGACAGATTAGTCCAATATGTCCATATACAAAGTACTATCTACATGGCCGATGAGTGCAATGTGTCCATATACTGAGAGTTAGCCACATGGCAGATTAGTCCAACAAATATATACATAGAAAAGTAGCTACAAGGACGTTGAGTCCAACATGTTCATACAGAGACAGGTGGCTACATGGATGAAGTGTCCAACATATCCATATACAGAGAGCTAGCTACATTGCAGACATGTCCAATATGTTCATATCCAGGGAGCGACCTACATGGCAGATCAGTCCAACATATCCATGCACAGAGACCTAGATCCTTGTCACACGAGTCCAAAATGATCATTTGCACGGAATTAGCTGCATGGCAGAGTATTCCACCATTTCCATATACATAGTTTTAGATACATGGCAGATGAGGCCAATATGTCCATATACTGAGTGTTAGCTAAATGGCAGATGAGTCCAAAATGTGTATATATAGAGGAATATCTGCAAGGCAGATGAATCCAACATGTTCATACAGAGAGAGCTGGCTTCATGGCTGATGAGTCCCATTGTCCATGTACAGAGAGCTACGTAAATGGCAGATCAGTCTAACATATCCATACACAGAGAGCTAGCTACATGACACACCAGTCCAAAATGTCTATATACAGAGAGCTAGCTGCATGGCAGTGTTGTCCAACATGTCCAGATATAGAGTACTAGCTACATGGCAGAAGAGTCCAACATGTCCATATACTGAGAGTTAGCTACATGGCAGAAGAGTCCAATATGTGTATATATAGAGGACAAGCTACAAGGCAGATGAGTCCAACATGTTCATACAGAGAGAGCTGGCTACATGGCTGATGAGCCCAACATGACCATATTCTGAAAGCTAGCTACCTGGCAGAGAAGTCCAATATGGTAGTATACAGAGAGCTACCTACATGGTAGATCAGTCCAACATATAAGTTACAAATGTCCATATCCAGAGAGCTAGCTACATGGAAGAGTAGTACAACATTTCCATATACAGAGATCTAGCTACCTGCCAGATGAGTCCAACGTGTCCATATACTGAGAGCTAGCTACATGACAGAGTAGTCGAACATGTCCATAAACAGAGTACTAGTTACATTGCAGATGAGACCAAAATTTCCATATAGTGAGTGTTACCTAGATGGCAGATGAATCCAGTATGTGTTTATTTAGAGGGCTAACTACAAGGCAGATGAGTCCAACATGTTCATCATACACAGAGTGTTGGCTATATGGCTGATGAGTCCAATATGTCCATATACAGAGATCTAACTACATGGCAGACGAGTCCAAATTGTCCATATACAGAGAGCTATCTACATGTCAGATTACTGTAACATTTCCATATAGTTTTAGCTTCATGACAGATTTATCCAATGTGTCCATATACAGATAGGTAGCTACATGGCAGAATAGTGTAACATTTCCATATACAGAGTTCTAGCTACATGGCAGATGAATACAACATGTGTATATTTAGAGGACTAGCTATAAGGCAGATGAGTCCAACATGTTCATGTACAGAGAGCTGGCTACATGGCTGCTGAATCCAACATGTTCATATATCCAGAGCTAGCTTCATGGCAGACAACTCCAATATGTTTATAGAGACAGAGCTATCTACATGGCTGAAAATTCCAACATATCCATGTAAATACAGCTAGCTACATGCAGACGAGTACAAAATGTCCATATACAGAGAGCTAGCTACATGGCAGAGTACTGCAACATTTCCAAATAAAGAGTTCTAGCTACATGGCAGATGAGTCCTACTTGTCCATGTTCAGAGAGCTAGCTGCTTGGCAGAGTAGTCCAACATGTTCATATACAGAGTAGAAGACACATGGCAGATGAGTTCAACGTGTCCTTATACTGAGAGTTAGCTACATAGCAGATGAGTCCAACATGTGTATATATAGAGGGCTGGCTACAATGCACATGAGTCCAACATGTTCACACACAGAGAGTTGGATACATGGCTGATGAGTGCAATATGTCCATATACTGAGAGCTAGCTACATGGCAGACCATTCCAATATGTTCATATATAGAGAGCTACCAACATGACAGATCAGTCCAACATATCCTTTTACAAAGAGCTAACGACATGGAATACGAGTCCAAAATGTCCATATAAAGAGAGCAAGATACATGGCAGAGTAGTGCAACATTTCTATATACAGAGTTCAAGCTACATGGCAGATGAGTCCAATAGGTCCTTATACAGAGAGTTAGCTATATTGCAGAGTAGTGCAACATTTCCATATACAGGGTTCTAACTACATGGCAGAGTATTCCAACGTGTCCATATATAAGAGCTAGCTAAATGGCAGAGCAGTCCATCATGTCCTAACACAGAGTACTAGCTACA
>NW_006408791.1:2669945-2673818 GCF_000296735.1 Chrysochloris asiatica | reverse complement strand
GATGAGTCAACATGTCCATATACTGAGAGTTAGCTACCTGGAAGATGAGTCCAACATGTATATGTTTAGAGGGCTAGCTACATGGCAGGGTAGTGGAACATTTACATATACCGAGTTCTAGCTACATGGCAGATGAAGCCACCTTGTTCATATACAGAGAGATAGCTACATGGTAGAGTAGTGCATCATTTCCATATACAGAGTTCTAGCTACATGGCACATGATACCAACGTGTCCATATACTGACAGATAGCTACATGGCAGACAAGTCCAATATGTTCATACACAGAGAGAAACCTACATAGCAGATAAGTCCAACATATCCATGCACAAAGAGCTATCTACATGGCCGACGAATCCAAAATGTCCATATACAGAGAGCTAGCTACATGGCAGAGTAGTGTAACATTTCCATATACAGAGATCTAGCTACAGGGCAGATGAGTCCATCGTGTCCATATACTGAAAGCCAGCTATATGGCAGAGTAGTCCAACATGTCCTTATACAGAGTTCAAGCTACAAGGCAGATGAGTACAACATGTCCTTATATTGAGAGTTAGTTACATGGCAGATGAGTCCAAAATGTGTATATTTAGAGGGCTCGCTATAACGCAGATGAGTCCAACATGTTCATACACAGAAAGCTGGCTACATGTCAAAAGCGTCCAACAAGTCCATATACAGAGATCTAGGTACATGGCAAAATAGTGCAACATTTCCATGTACAGAGTTCTAGATACAAGGCAGATGAGCCCAACATGAACATATACTGAGAGTTAGCTACATGGCAGTTGAGTCCAACATTTGTATATTAGATGGCTTGCTATAAGGCAGATGAGTCTAACATGTTCAAACACTGAGAGTTGGCTACATGTCAGAAGAGTCCATCAAGTCCATATACAGAGAGCTAGATACATGGCAGAGCAGTGCAACATTTCCAAATACACAGTTCTAGGTATATGGCTGATGAGTCAAATGTGTCAATATACAGTGAGCTATCTACATGGCTAAATAGTGCAACATTTCCATGTACAGAGTTCTAGATACATAGCAGATGAGCCCAACATGTCCATATACTGAGAGATAGCTACGTGGCAGATGAGTCCCACATGTGTATATTTAGAGGGTTAACTACAAAGCAGTAGAGTACAACATATTCATACACAGAGAACTAATTACATGGCTGATGAGTCCAACAGGTCCATATACTCAGATCTAGCTATATGGCAGAAATGTCCAATATGTTCATAAACAGAGAGCTATCTATACAATAGATCAGTTCAACATATCCATGGACAGAGAGCTAGCTACATGGCAAACGAGTCCAAAATGTCCATAGGCAGAGAGCTAGCTACATGGCAGAGTAGTGCAACATTTCCATATACAGGTTTCTAGCTAAATGGCAGAAAAGTCCAACGTGTCCATATACAGAGAGCTACCTACATGGCAGCGTAGTCCTATATGTCCATATACAGAGTATTAGGTAATGGCAGATGAGTCCAACATGTCCATATACTGAGAGCTAACTACATGACAGATGAGTCCAACATATATGTATTTATATAAAGGACTAGCTGAAAGATGAGGCTTTCTACTCCCGTAAGGATTTACACCCTTGGAAACCCTGTACAGGGTCACTATGGGTCGGAACTGACTCGACGGCACTTAACAACAACAATAAGGCAGATGAGTCAAACATATTCATGCAGAGAGAGCTGGCTACGCGGCTGATGAGTCCAACATGTGCATAATCTGAAAACTACCTACATGGCAGACAAGTCGAACATGTTCATATACAGAGAGCTACCTAAAGGGCAGATCAGTCCAACATATCCATGTACAGAGACCTAGCCAAATGGGAGACGAGTACAAAATGTCCATATACAGATAGCTAGTTCCATGGCAGAATAGTGATTCATTTCCATATAAAGAGTTCTAGCTAAATGGCAGATGAGTCCAACATGTCCATATATGGAGAGTTAGCTACATGGCAGAAAAGTACAACATGTGTATATTTAGAGGTCTAGCTACAATACAGATGAGTCCAACATGTTCATACACAGAGAGCTGGCTACATGGCAGATGAGTCCAACATGTACATATACTGAGAGTTAGCTATGTAGCACATAGCTAACATGTTTATAAATAGAGGGCTAGCTATATGGAGACAAGTCCAATATCTTCATATACAGAGAGCTACTTACATAGCAGATCAATCCAACATATCCATGTAGAGAGAGCTATCTACATGGCAGATGAGTCCAAAATGTCCACTTACAGAGAGCTAGCTCCAAGGCAGAGTAGTACATTTCCAAATAAAGAATTCTAGCTACATGGCAGATGAGGTCAACGTGTCCATATACAGAGAATTAGCTACATGGCAGAGTAGTGCATCATTTCCATATACAGAGTTCCAGCTACATGGCAGATGACTCCAACGTGTCCACATATTGAGAGCTAGCTATATGTCACATGAGTCCAATGCGTCCATATACAGAGAGCTAGCTACATGGCAGAGTAGTGCAACATTTCCATATACAGAGTTCTAGCTTTGTGGCAGATGAGTCCAACATGTCCATATACTGACAGTTAGCTACATGACAGATGAGTCCAATATGTGTATATTTAGAGGGCTAGCTATGAGGCAGATGAGTCCAACATGTTCATACAAAGACAGCTGGCTACATGGCTGATGAGTCCAACGTGTCCATATACAGAGAGCTAGCTACATGGCAGACAAGTCTTACAGGTCCATATACAAAGGCTACCTACATGGCAGATTAGTCCACCATATCCATGCACAGAGAGCTAGCTACATGCAGATGGTTCCATCATGTCCCTATGCTAAGAGCTAGCTACATGGCAGAGTACTCCAATATGTCCATATAGAGATTACTAGGTAAATGGCAGATGAGTCCAACATGTCCATATACTGAGAGTTAGCTACATGGAAGATGAGTCCAATATTTGTATATTTAGAGGGCTAAGAACAAGGCAGATTAATTCAACATGTTCAAACAGAGAGAGCTGGCTCCATGGCTGATGAGTCCAACATGTCCATATACTGAGAGCTAACTACATGGCAGAGTGATCCAACATGTCCATATACAGAGCACTAGCTACATTGCAGATGATTCCAACATGTCCATAAACTGAGAGTTAGCTACATGGCAGATAAGTCCAACATGTGTATGTTTAGAGGGATATCTACAAGGCATATGAGTTAAAAATGTTCATACAGAGACAGATGTTTCCATAATATACATATCTGTACAGAGAGCTAGCTATATGGCAGAGTAGTGCTACCTTTCCATATACAGAGTTCTAGCGACATGGCAGATGAGTCCAACGTGTCCATGTACTGAGAGTTAGCTACATGGCAGTGTAGTCTGAAGTGTCCATATACAGAGCACTAGCTACATGGCAGATGAGTCCAACATGTTCATATAATGAGAGTTAGCTACATGCCAGATGAAACCAACATGTGTATATTTAGAGGACTAGCTACACGGCAGATGAGTCCAACATTTTCATACAGAGTGAGCTGGCTACATGGCTGATGAGTCCAACATGTGTATTTATAGAGGACTAGCTACAAGGCAGATGAATCCAACATGTTCATATGGATAAAGCTTGCTACATGGCTGATGAGGCCCACATGTCCATATACAGAGAGTTAGATAATGGCAGAAAAGTCCAATATGTTCATATATACAGAGCTATTTACATGGCATATCAGTAAAACATATCAATGTACAGAGAGCTAGCTACATGGCAGATGATTCCAAAATGTCCATATCCAGAGAGTGGGCTTCATGGCAGAATAGTGTAAAATTTCCATATACAGAGTTCTAGCTACATGGCAGATGAGT
>NW_006408791.1:2663975-2669134 GCF_000296735.1 Chrysochloris asiatica | reverse complement strand
ATACAGAGTTCTAGCTACATGATAGATGAGTCCAATATGTGCATATACTGAGAGCTAGCTAAATGACAGAGTATTCCAACATGTCCACATACAGAGAGCTAGGTACATGGCAAATTAGTTCAACATGTCCATATACTGAGAGCTATATACATGGCAGATGAGTCTAAAATATTCATATACACAGAGCAATCTACATATCAGATCAGTCCAACATATCCATGTACAGGGAGCTAGCTACATGGCAGACGAGTCCAAAATGTCCATATACAAAGAGCAAGCTACATGCAGAGTAATGCAATGTTTCCATATACAGAGTTCAAGCTACATGGCAGATGAGTCCAAGGTGTCCAAACACAGAGAGCTAGCTACATGACAGAGTAGTGCAACATTTCCATATACAGAGTTGTACTTACATGGCAGAGTAGTCCAATGTGTCCATATACTGAGAGCTAGCTACATGGCAGAGTAGTCTAACACGTCCAAGTACAGAGTGCTAGCTTCATGGCGGATGAGTCCAACATGTCCATTAATTGAGAGTTAGCTACATGTCGGATAAGTCCAATATGTGTATATTTAGAGGGCTAGCAAAAGGCAAATGAGTCCAAGATGTTCATTCTCAGAGAACTGGCTACATGGCATATCACTCCAACATATCCATATACAGAGAGCTAGCTACATGGCAGACGAGTCCAAAATGTCCATATACAGCGAGGTAACTACTTGACAGAGTAGTACAACATATCCATATACAGACTTCTAGCTACATGGCAGATGAGGCCATCATGTCCATATACAGAGAGCTAGCTACATGGCAGAGTAGTGCAACATTTCAACATATAGAGTTCTGGATACATGGCAGATGAGTCTAACGTGTCCATATACAGAGAGCTAGCTACATGGCAGACTAGTGTAACCTTTCAATATACAGAGTTCTAGATACATGGCAGATGAGTACAACGTTTCCATATACAGAGAGCTAGCTACATGGCATATTAGTGCAACATTTCCATATACAGAGTTCTAGCTACATGGTAGTTGAGTCCAACGAGTGCATCTACTGAGAGGTAGCTAAATGGCAGAGTAGTCCAACATGTCCATATACTGAGAGTAAGCTACGTGGCAGATGAGTCCAACATGTGTATATATAGAAGACTAGCTTCAAGGCAGATAAGTCCAACATGTTCATACAGAGAGAGCTGGCTACATGGCTGAGGACTCCAACATGTCCATATACAGAGAGCTAGGTACATACCAGACAAGTCCAATATGTTCATATACAGAGAGCTAACTACATAGTACATCAGTCAAACATATCCAAGCACTGAGAGCTAAGTACATAGCAGATGAGTCCAGAAAGTCCATGTATAGAGAGCTAGCTACATGGCAGTGTTATGCAACATTTCCATATTCAGAGTTCTAGCTACATGGCAGATGAGTCCAACATGGCCAAATACAGAGTACTAGCTTCATGGCAGATGAGTCCAACGTGTCCATATACTGAGAGTTTGCTAAATAGCAATTGAGTTCAACATGTGTATATTTAGAGGGCTAGCTACAAGGCAAATGAGTTCAACATGCTCATACAGAGAGAGCTGGCCTCATAGCTCATGAGTCCAACATGTCCATATACAGAGAGTGAGCTACATGGAAGAGTAGTCCAACATGTCCATATACAGAGTATTAGCTACATGGCAGATGATTTCAACATGTCCATGTACTGAGAGTTGTCTACATGGCAGATAAGTCCATCATATGTATATAGAGAGGGCTAGCTACAAGGCAGATGAGTTCAACATGTTCATACAGAGAGATGGGGTTACATGGCAGATGAGTCCATCGTGTCCATATACTGAGAAATAGCTACATGGCAGAGTAGTGCAACATTTCCATATTCAGATTTCTAGCTACATGCCAGATGAGCCCAACGTGTCCATATGCTGAAAGCTAGGTACATGGCAGAGTATTCCAACATGACCATATAAAGGGCACTAGCAACATGGCAGATAAGCCCATCATGTCCTTATACTGAGCGTTAGCTACATGGCAGATGAGTCCAACATGTGTATGTTTAGAGGGATAGCTACAAGGCAGATGAGTTCAAAATGTTCATACAGAGAGAACTGACTACATGACTTATCAGTCCAACATGTCCATGTACAGAGAGCTGACAAGTCCAATATGTTCATATACAGAGAGCTACCTACATAGCAGATCACTCCAACATACCCATGCACAGAGACCTACCTACATGCCAGTCGAATCCAAAATGTCCATATACAGAGAGCTAGCTACATGGAAGAGTTGTGCAACATTTCCATTTCCAGAGTTCCTGATACATGGCAAATGAGTCCAACATGATCATATACAGAGTATTAGCTACATGGCAGATGATTCCAACATGTCCATATACTGAGAGTTAGCTACATGTTAGATGAGTCCATCATGTGTATATTGAAAGGGCTATCTACAAGGCAGATGAGTTCAACATGTTCATACAGAGAGAGCTGTCTACATGGCAGATGAGTACAACGTGGCCATATACTGAGAGCTAGCTACATGGCAGAGCAGTACAACATGTCCTTATACAGAATAGTAGCTGCATGGCAGATGAGTCCAAAATCTCCATATAATGAGAGTTAGCTACATGTCAGATGAGTCCCACATATGTATATATAGAAGACTATCTTCAAGGCAGATGAATTCAACATGCATATCTTTAGAGGGCTAGTTACAAGGCAGATGAGTTCAATTAGTTCATAAAGGAAGAGCTGGCTACATGGATGTTGAGTCCAATATGTCCATATACAAAGAGCTACCTACATGGCAGACAAGTCCAATATGTTGATATAAAAAATCTACCTACATGGAAGATCAGTCCAACATATCCATGCACAGAGATCTAGCTACATGACAGACAAGTCCATAATGTCCATATGCAGAGAGCTAGCTACACGGCAGAGTAGTACAACTTTTCCATATTCAGAGTTCTAGCTACATGGCAAATGAGTCCAACGTGTCCATATACTGAGAGCTAGCGACATGGCAGAGTAGTCCAAAGTTTCCATATAAAGAGTACTAGCTACAAGGCAGATGAGTCAAATATGTCTATATACTGAGATTTAGCTACATGGTAGATGAATCCAACATGTGTATATATAGTGGATTAGCTACAAGGCAGATGAGTTCAACATGTTCATACAGCGAGAGCTGGCTACATGGCAGATGAGTCCAACATGTCCATATACTGAGAGATAGCTATGTAGCAGACAAGTCCAATATGTTCATATACCGAGAGCTCCCTACATAGCAGATATGTCAAACATTTCCATGCACAAGGAGCTAGCTACATGGCAGAGTAGTACAGCAATTCCTTGTACAGAGTTCTAGCTACATGGCAGATGAGTGTAATATGTCCATATACAGAGAGTTTTATACATTGCTGATGAGTCTAACGAGTGTTTACATAGAGGGCTAGCTACAACACAGATGAATCCAACATGTTCATACACAGAGAGCTGGCTACATGGCTGATGAGTCCAACAAGTGTACACATAGAAGATTAGCTACAATGCAGATGAGTCCAACATGTTCATATAGAGAGAGCTGTCTACATGTCTGATGTGTTCAACATGTTCATATACAGAGAGCTAGCTACATGGAAGACAAGTCCAATATATTCATACAAAATGCCCATATAGAGAGAGCTATCTACATGTCAATGTACTGCAACATTTCCATATACAGAGTTCTAGCTACATGGCAGATAAGTCCAAAATGCCAATATAGAGAGAGCTAGCTCCATGGCAGTGTACTGCAACATTTGCATATACAGATTTCTAGCTACTTGGCAGATAAGACCAACATGTCCATATATTGAGAGTTTGCTACATAGCAGATGAGACCAATATGTGTACATTTATACTGCAAACTACAAGGCACATCAGTCCAACATGATCATACACAGAGAGCTGGCTACATGGCTGATTAGTCTAACATGTCCATATACTGAGAGGTACCTACACGACAGACAAGTCTAATATGTTCATATACAGAGAGCTATCTATGGTTGATCAGTCCAACATATCCATGCACAGAGAGGTAGCTACGTGGCAGATGAGTCCAACATGTTCATACAGAGAGTGCTGTCTACATGGCAGATGATTCCAACATATCCATGCACAGAGAGCTAGTTACATGGCAGACGAGTCCAAAATGCCCATATATAGAGAGGTGTTCTGGTAGCGTAGTGGTTACGAATCGGGCTGTTTTGAACCGGAAGGTCAGAAGTTCGAAACTACCAGCTGCTCCGAGGGAGAAAGATGAGGCGATTTGCTCCCGTAAAGATTTACAGCCTCGGAAACCCTATTCAGGGTCGCTATGGGTCGAAACCGACCCGATGGCACTTAACAACAACAACAACAGCTTCATGGCAGAGCAGTGCAACATTTCCATTTCTAGCTTCATGGCAGATGAGTCCAATGTGTCCATATACTGATAGATAGCTACATGACAGAGTAGTCCAACATGTCCATATATAGAGTACTAGCTACATGGCAGATGAGTCCAATGTGTCCATATACTGAGAGTTAGCTACATGACAGACGAGTCCAATATGTGTATATATTGAGGACTAGCTACAAGGCAGATGAGTCCAACATGTTCATACAGAGAGAGCTGGCTACATGGCTGATGAGTCCAACATGTCCATATACATTGAGCTAGCTACATGGCAGACCAGTCGAATATGTTTTTATTTTTTTATTTTTTAAAATGCTTTATTGTGAATTAGGTGATAGTTTACATGGAACAACATTGGTTTTACATTCATTCTATCATATATTGTCTCATTGCTATAGTTACAATCCCCTCCAAGTAATCCTTGCCCCATGCCCCACAGGTCTTCAGCACACAGTCGCTCTCCCTCTCTGGATCTAAAGTCCCCAGCTGTTCCATTGCTCCACGTCATCATCTCTGCTTCCATTTCAGGCATCAATACTTCTCTGGATAGGGTCCCGGTCTCTGCTCTTCTACCTTGATGGTCCTAGGAACCTGTGCTCCTAGACTGAAAAGTTAATCACTCCCCTCCTTGCTATAAAATGTCCACCTCTACATTTTCAACCCTCACAATCAGTCCTGATAACAATTATTCACTATTGTAT
>NW_006408791.1:2660777-2662335 GCF_000296735.1 Chrysochloris asiatica | reverse complement strand
AAAATTTCCATATACAGAGTTCTAGCTACATGGCAGATGAGTTCAAGGTGTCCATATACTGAAAACAGGCTACATGGGAGAGTAGTCAAACATGTCCATATAGAGGGTACTAGATACATGGCAGATGAGTCCAACATGTCCATATACTAAGAGTTAGCTATGTGGCAGATGAGTCCAACATGTCCATATACTGAGAGTTAGCTATGTGGCAGATGAGTCCAAGATGTGTATATTTAGAGAGCTAGCTACAAGGCAGATGAATCCATCATGTTCACACACAGAGAGCTTGCTACATGGCTAATGAGTCCAACATGTCCATATACTGAGAGCTAGCAACATGGCAGACAAGTACAATATGTTCCTATACAGAGAGCTAGCTACATGGCAGACTAGTGCAACATTTCCATACACAGAGTTCTAGATACATGGTAGATGAGTCCAACGTGTCCATATACAGAAAGCTAGCTACATGGCAGAGTAGTGCAACATATCCATGTACAGAGTTCTAGCTACATGGCAGATGTGTCCAAAATGTCCATATACTGAGAGTTAGCTACGTGGCAGATGAATCCAACATGTCCATATTTAGACGGCGAGCTACATGGCAGACAAGTCCAATATCTTCATATACTTAGAACACCTACATAGCAGATCAGTCCAACATATCCATGTACAGAGAGCTAGCTACAGGTCAAATGAGTCCAACGTGTCCATATACAGAGAGCTAGCTACATGGCAGAGTAGTGCAACATATCCATGTACAGTGTTCTAGCAACATGGTAGATGAGTCTATCGTGTCCATATACAGAGAGCTAGCTTCATGGCAGATTAGTGTAAGCTTTCCATATACAGAGTTCTAGCTACATCGCAGATGAGCCCAACATGTGCATATACTGAGAGCTAGCTAAATGGCAGAGCATTCCAACATGTCCACCCACAGAGAGCTAGGTTCATGGCATATTAGTTCAACATGTCCATATACTGAGATCTATATACATGGCAGAAGAGTCCAATATATTCATATACAGAAAGCAACATACATATCAGATCAGTCCAACATATCCATTTACAGTGAGCTAGCTACATGGCATACGAGTTCAAAATGTCCATATACAGAAGGCTAGCTACATGGCAAAGTAGTACCTCATTTCCATATACACTGTTCTAGCTACATGGCAGATGTGGCCAATGTGTCCATATAGAGAGAGCTAGCTACATGGCAGAGTAGTGCAACATTTCAATACACAAAGTTCTGGATACATGGCAGATGAGTCTAACATGTCCGTATACAGAGAGCTAAATTCATGGCAGAGCAGTGCAGCATTTCCATATACAGAGTTCCAGCTACATGGCAGGTGAGTAAAACATGTTCATATATTGACAGTTAGCTACATGGCAGATGAATCCAACATATGTATATATAGAGGACTAGCTACAAGGCAGATGAGTCCAACATGTTCATACACAGAGACCTGACTACATGGCTGATGAGTCCAACATGTCCATATACTGAGAGCTAGCTACATGGTAGACAAGTCCAATTTGTTCATATACAGAG
>NW_006408791.1:2649278-2660677 GCF_000296735.1 Chrysochloris asiatica | reverse complement strand
AGAGTTACCTACATGGCAGATCAGTCCAACATATCCATGTACAGAGAGCTAGCTACATGGCAGACTAGTCCAAAATGCCCATATACAGAGAGATAGCTACATGGCAGAGTAGTGCAAAATTTCGATATACACAGTTCTAGCTACATGGCAGATAAGTCCAACATATGTATATATAGAGGACTAGCTACAAGGCAAATGAGTCCAACATGTTCATACACAGAGACCTAGCTACATGGCTGATGAGTCCAACATGTCCATATACTGAGAGCTTGCAACATGGCAGACAAGTCCAATACGTTTGTTTACAGAGAGCTACTTGTGTGGCAGATCAGTCCAAAATATCCATGTACAGAGAGCTAGCTACATGGCAGACTAGTCCAAAATGTCCATATACAGAGAGATAGCTACATGGCAGAGTAGTGCAACATTTCCATATACACAGTTCAAGTTACAATGCAGATGTGTCCAACACGTCCATATACAGAAAGCAACCTACATGGCAGAGTATTGCAACATTTCCATATACAGAGTTCTAAGTACATGACAGAAGAGTCCAACATGTCCAAATACAGAGAGCTAGCTACATGGCAGAGTACTGAAACATTTCCATATACTGATTTCTAGCTACATGGCAGAAGAGTCCAAAATGTTCATATACAGAGAGCTAGCCACATGGCAGAGTAGTGCAACATTTCCATATACAGAGTTCTAACTACATGGCAGATGAGTCCAACGTGTCCATATACAGAGAGTTAGCTACATGGCAGATGAGTAGCATATCTTCATATACAGAGAGCAACCTACATAGGAGATCAATCCTACATATCTATGAACAGAGAGCTAGCTACTTGACAGACGAGTCTAAAATGTCCATATACAGAGAGCTAGCTACTTGGCAGAGTAGTGCAACATTTCCATATACACAGTTCTAGCTACATGGCAGATGAGTCTAACGAGTCCTTATACAGAAAACTACCTACATGACAGGGTAGTGCAAAATTTCAATATACAGAGTACTTTATACGTGGCAGATGAGTCCAACATGTCCAAATGTTGAACGCTAGCTTCAAGACAGAGTAGTCCAACATATCCATATACAGAGTACTAGCTACCTGGCAGATGAGTCCAACTTGTCCATATACTCAGAGTTAGCTACACGGCAGATGAGTCCAACATATGTATATATAGAGGACTAACTACAAGGCAGATGAGTCCATCATGTCCATATACTGAGATCTAGTTTCATGGTAGAGAACTCTAATTGGTTCATATACAGAGAATACCTGCATGGCAGACCAGTCCAACATATCCATGTACAGAGAGCTAGCTACATGACAGAGGAGTCCAAGATGTCCGTATACAAAGAGATAGCTACATGGCAGAGTAGTACAACATTTCCATATACAGATTTCTAGCTACATAGCAAATGAGTCCCATATGTATATATATGAAGAGTTAGATACATGGAGATGAGTCCAACATGGGTACATTTAGAGGGCTCGAAACAAGGCAGATGAGTCCAACATGTTCATACATATAGAGCTGGCTACACGGCTGATAAGTCCAACATGTCCATATACTGAGATCCAGCTACATGGCAGACCAATATGTTCATCTACAGAGTGCTAAGTACATGACAGATCAGTCCAACATATCCATTTACAGTGAGCTAAGTCCATGGCATACAAGTCAAAAATGTCAATATATTGAGGGCTAGCTACATGGCAGAGTAGTGCAACATTTCCATATACACTGTTATAGCTACATAGCAGATGAGTCCAACATGTCCATATACAGAGAGCTAGCTACATGGCCGAGTATTGCAACATTTCCATATACGTAATTCCAGCTACAAGGCAGATGAGTCCAATGAGTGCATATACTGAGAGGTATCTAAATGGCCAATTAGTCCAACCTGTACATATATGGGGAGTTAGCTACAAGGCAGATGAGGACCCTATCTTCATATACAGAGATCTACCTACATGGTAGATCAGTCCAACATATTCATGTACAAAGAGCTAGCTACATGGCAGACGAATCCAATATGTCCAAATTCAGAGAGCTAGCCACATGGCAGAGTAGGGCAACATTTCCATATACAGAGTTCTAGCTACATGGTAGATGTGTCCAACGTATCCATATACTGAGAGCTAGCTACATGGCAGAGTAATCCAACATGTCCATATACAGAATATGAGCTACATGGCAGATGAGTCCATTATGTCCATATACTGAGAGTTAGCTACATGGCAGATGAGTCCAACATGTGTATTTTTAGAGGGCTCACTACAACTAGGATGAGTCAAACATGTTCATACAAATAGAGCTGGCTACATGGCTGATGAGTCCAACATTTCCATATGCTGAGAGTCCAACATGTCCATACACTGCCATAGCTACATGGCAGACAAGTCTAATATGTTCCTATATAGAGCACTAACTACATAAGAGATCAGTCCAACATATCCATTTACAGTGAGCTAGCTACATGGCATACGAATCCAACATGTCCATATACTGAGAGCTAGCTACATGGCAGATAAGTCCAATATGTTCCTATATAGAGCACTAACTACATGACAGACCAGTCCAACATATCCATTTACAGTGAGCTAAGTACATGGCATACGAGTCCAAAATGTCAATATACAGAGGGCTAGCTACATGACAGAGTAGTGCAAGATTTCAATATACTCTGTTCTAGCTACATGGCAGAATAGTATAACAGGTCCATATACAGAGAGCTAGCTACATGGCAGAGCAGCCCAACATGTTCACATACAGAGTACTAGCTACATGTCAGAGGAGTCCATCATGAACATATACTGAGAGTTAGCTTCATGGCAGATGAGTCAAACAGGTGTATATTTAGAGGGCTCGAAATAAGGCAGATGAGTCCAACATGTTCATACACAGAGAGCTGGCTACATTACTGATGCGACCAATATGTCCATATATTGAGACATAGCTACATTACAGACAAGTCCAATATGTTCATATACAGAGAGGTACCTACATGGCAGTTCAGTCTAACATATACATTTACAGAGAGCTAGCTACCTGGCAGATGAATCCAAAATGTGAATATACACAGAGCTAGATACATGGCAGAGTAGTGCAACATTTCAATATACAGAATTCAAGCTACATGGCAGAGATTCCAACATGTACCTATACAGAGACCTAGCTACATGGCAGAGTAGTGTAATAGTTCCATATACAGACTTCTATCTACATGGCAGATGAGTCCAATGTGTCCCTATACAGAGACCCAGCTACATGGCAGAGTCGTTAAACATGTCCATGTACAGAGTACTAGCTACATTGCAGATAAGTCCAACATGTCCATATACTGAGAGTTAGCTACATGGTAGATGAGTCCAACATGTGTATATTTAGAGGGCTAGCTACTAGGCAGATGAATCCAATATGTTCATACACAGAGAGCTTGCTACATGGCTGGTGAGTCCAAATTATTCATATACTGAGAGCTAGCTACATGACAGATGAGTCCAAATGTCCATATACAGAAAGATTGCTACATGGCAGAGTAGTGCAACATTTCCATATACAGAGTTCGAGCTACATACCAGATGAGTCCAATGTGTCCATATACAGAGAGCTAGTTACATGGCAGAGTAGTGCAACATTTCCATATTCAGAGTTCTAGCTACATGGCAGATGTGTCGATCGAGAGCATATACTAAGAGGTAGCTAAATGGCACAGTATTCCAACATATCCATATACAGAGTACTAGCTACATGGCAGATGATAAGTCCAACATGTACATATACGAAGAGTTAGCTACATGGCAGATAAGTCCCATATCTTCATATATAGAGAGCTACCTACATGGCAGATCAGTCGAACATATTCATGTACAGTGATCAAGCTACATGTCAGACAAATCTGATATGACCAAATTCAGAAAGCTAGCTACATGGCAGAGTAGTGCAACATTACCATATACAGAGTTCTAGCTACATGGGAGATGAGTCCAAAGTGTCCATATACGGAGAGATAGCTACATGACAGAGTAATCCAATATGTCCATATACAAAATATAAGCTATATGGCAGATGAGTCCAACGTGTCCATATATAGAGAGCTAGCTACATGGCAGAGTAGGGCAACATTTCAATATACGGAGTTCTGGATACATGGCAAATGAGGCCAATATGTCCATATACTGAGAGCTAGATACATGGCAGATGTGTCAAACATATGTATATATAGAGGACTAGCTACAATGCAGATGAGTCCAACATGTTCATACACAGAGATCTGGCTACATGGCAGATCAGTCCAACATATCCATGTACAGAGAGCTCACTACCTGGCAGACTAGTCCACAATGTCCATATACAGAGCACTATCTACATTGCAAATGAGTTCAACTTGTCCATATACTGAGAGTTAGCTACATGGCTGATGAGGTCTACATGTGTATATTTTAGAGGAGTAGCTACAAGGCATATGACTCCAACATTTTCATACAGAGAGAGCTGGATACATGGCTGATGAGTCCAACATGTGTATTTATAGAGGGATAGATACAAGGCAGATGAGTTCAACATGTTCATATAGAGGGAACTGGCTACACGGCTGATGAGTCCCAAATGTTCATATTCAGAGAGTTAGCTACATGACAGAAAAGTCCAATATGTTCATATACAGAGAACTACTTACATGGCAGATTAGTAAAACATATCCATGCACAGAGAGCTAGCTACATGGCAGAGGAGTCCAAAATGTCCATATACAGAGAGCGAACTGTATGGCAGAATAGTGCAAATTTTCCATATACAGAGTTCTAGCTACATGGCAGATGAGTCCAACGTGTCCATATACAGAAAGCAGGCTACACGGCAGAGTAGTCAAATATGTCCATATACAGAGTAATAGCTACGTGGCAGATGAGCCCAACATGTTCATATACTGAGAGTTAGCTACATGGCAGATGAGCCCAACATGTGTATATTTAGAGAGCTATCTACAAGGCAGATGAGTCCAACATGTTCACACACAGAGAGCTTGCTACTTGGCTAATAAGTCCAACATGCCCATATACTGAGAGCTAGCAACATGGCAAAAAAGTCCAATGTCTTCATATAGAGACAGCTATCTACATAGATCAGTCCAACATACACATCTACAGAGAGCTAGCTACATGGCCGACGATTCCAAAATGTCCATATCCAGAGAGTTAGTTACATCGCAAAGTAGTGCAACATTTCCATATACAGAGTTCTAGTTACATGGATGATGAGTCCAACATGTCCATAAACTGTGAGTTAGCTACATGGCAGAGTAGTGCAACATTTCCATATACAGAGTTCTAGCTACATGGCAGATGAGTCCAACATAGACATATACTGGGAGTTAGCTACGTAGCAGATGAGTCCAACATGTGTATATTTAGAGGGCTAGCTACATGGCAGAGAATTCCAATATCTTCATATACATAGAATACCAACATAGCAGATCAACCCCACCTATCCATGTACAGAGAGCAAGCTACATGTCAAACGAGTCCAAAATGTCCATATACAGAGAGATAGATACATGGCAGAGTAATACAACATTTCCATATACAGTGTTCTAGCTACATGGCAGATGAGTCCAACGTGTCCATATACAGAGGGCTAGCGACATGGCAGAGTAGTGCAACATATCCATATACAGACTTCTAGCTACATGGCAGGTAAGTCCAAAGTGTCCATATACAGAGAGCCAGCTATATGGTAGAGTAATGCAACATTTCCATATACAGAGTTCTAGCTACATGGCAGATGAGTCCAACATGTGCATATACTTAGAGCTAGATAAATGGCAGAGTAGTCCAGCATGTCCATATACAGAGTACTAGCTACATGGCAGATTAGTCCAACATGTCCATATACTGAGAGTTAGCTACATGGCAGATGAGTTCAATATATTCATATACAGAAAGCAACCTACATATCAGATCACTCCAACAGATCCATGTACAGAGAACTTGCTACTTGGCAGAAAAGTCCAAAATGTCCATATACTGAGAGATCCTACATGGCAGAGTAGTCCAAATTGTCCATATACAGAGTACTAACTACATGGCAGATGAGTCCAACATGGCCATATACTGGGAACTAGCTACATGGCAGACAAGTCCAATATGTTCATATACAGAGGGCTACCTACATGACAGATCATTCAAACATATCCCTGTACAGAGAAATAGCTACATTGCAGACGAGTCCAAAATGTCTATATACAGAGAGCTAGCTACATGACAGAGTAGCGTAACATTGCCATATACTGAGTTCTAACTACATGGCAGATAAGTCTAACATGTCCATATACTGAGAGCTAACTACTTGGCAGAGTAGTCCAACATGTCCATATAAAGAGTACTAGCTAAGAGGCAGATGAGTCAAACATGTCCATATTCTAAGAGTTAACTACATGGCAGATGAGTCCAACATGTGTATGTATAAAGGAACAGATACAAGGCAGATGAGTCCAACATGTTCATACAGAGAGAGATGGCTTCATGCCTGAGGAGTCCCTTATGTCCATATACATAGGGATGGCTACATGGCAGACAAGACCAATATGTTCATACAAAGAGAGCTTCCAAATGGCAGATCAGTCCAACATATCCATGCACAGACAGGTAGCTATATGGTAGACAAGTCCAAAATGTCCATATACAGAGAGATAGCTACATGGCAGAGTTGTGAAAACATTTCCATATACAGAGTTCTAGCTACATGGCACATCTGTCCAATGTTTCCATATATTTCGAGCTAGCTAGATGGCAGATGAATTCAACAAGTGTATACATAGAGTATTAGCAACAAAGCAAACAAGTCCAACATGTTCATACAGAGAGAGCTGTCTACATATCTGATGCATCCAACATGTCCATATACAGAGAGCTAACTACATGGCAGATAAGTCCAATATGTTGATTTACAGAGAGCTAAATACATATCAGATAAGTCCAACATATCCATGTACAGCTATCTAGCTACATGGCAGACGAGTCCAAAATGTCCATATATGGAGAGCAAGCTACATGGGAGAGTAGTACAACATTTCCATATACAGAGTTTTATCCACATGGCAGATGAATCTAACGTGTCCATATACTGAGTTCTAGCATCATGGCACAGTAGTCCAACATGTCCCTATACGGAGTACTAGCTACATGGCAAATGAGTCCAACATGTCCATATACTGAAAGTTAGCTACATGGAAGATGAATCTAACATTTGTATATATAGAAGACTAGCTACAAAGCAGATGAGTCTGACATGTTTGTACAGAGAAATCTAGCTACATGGCTGTTGAGTCCAACATGTTCATATACAGAGAGCTAGCTACATGGCAGACAAGTCCAATATGTTCATATACAGAAAGCAAACTATATGGCAGATCAGTCCAACATATCCGTGCACACAGAGCAAGCTCCATGACAGACGAGTCCAAAATGTCCATATACAAAGTTATAGCTACATGGCAGATGAGTCCAACGTGTCCATATGCTGAGAGATAGCTACATGTCAGAGTAATCCAAAATGTCCATATACTGAGTATTGGCTACATGTCAGATGTGTCCAACGAGTCCATATATGGAGGGTTAGTTACAATGTAGATAAGTCCATCCTGTGTATATTTAGAAGGCAAACTACAAGTCAGATGAGTCCAACATGTTCATACAGAGAGCTGACTACATGGCTGATGAATCCAACATGTCCATATACTGAGAGCTACCTACATGGCAGACAAGTCCAATATTTTCATATACAGAGAGCTACCTACATGGCAGATCAGTCCAACATATTCATGCACAGAGAGCTAGCTACATGTCTGAGAAGTCCAAATTGTCCATATACTAAGAGATAAAACATGGCTGCATAGTTGAACATTTCCATATACAGAGTTCTAGCTATATGGAAGATTAGTCCAACATGTCCATATACTGAGAGTTAGCTACATGGCAGATGAGTCTAACATGTGTATTTGTAGAGGACTAGCTACAAAAGCAGAGGAGTCCAATATGTTCATACAGAGAGAGCTGGCTACATGGCTGATGAGTAACACATGTCCACATACAGAGAGCTATCTACATAGCAGACATCTCCAATATGTTTAGATACAGAGAGCTAACCACATGGCAGATCAGTTCAACATATCCAAGCACAGAGAGCTAGCTACATGGCAGACGAGTCTAACATGTCCATATACTAAGAGCTGCCTACATGGCAGATGAGTCCAACATATCCATATACAGAGAGCTAGCTACATAGCGGAGTAGTCCAATATTTCCATATACAGAGTTCCTACTACATGGCAGATGAGTCCAACGTGTCCATATACTGAGAGCTAGCTACATGGCAGAGTAGTGCAATATTTCCATGTACAGAGTTCTAGCTACATGACAGATGAGTGTAATATGTCCATATACAGAGAGTTAGCTACATTGATGATGAGTGTAACGTGTGTATACATAGAGGCCTAGCTACAATGCAGATGAGTCCAATATGTTCATACACAGAGAGCTCGCTACATGGCTGATTAGTCCAACATGTCCATATACAGACAACTAGCTACTTGGCAGACAAGTCCAATATGTTCATGTATTGAGAGCTACCTACCTGGCAGATCAGTCTAGCATATCCATGCATAGAGAGTTAGCTAAATGGCTGACGAGTCCAAAATGTCCATATACAGAGAGATAGCTATATGGCAGGGTAGTGCAAAAATTCCTTATACAGAGTTCAAGCTACATTGCAGATGAGTCCAACGTATCCATATACTGAGATCTAGCTACAAGGCAGAGTAGTTCAACATGTCCATATACAGAGTACTAGCTAAAAGGCAGATGAGTCCAACATGTCCATATTCTAAGAGTTAGCTACATGGCAGATGAGTCCAACATTTGGATATATGTAGGAGTAGATACAAGGAAGATGCATCCAACATGTTCATACAGAGAGAGATGGCTTCATGGCTGATGAGTCCCTTATATCCATATACAGAGGGATGGCTACATGGCAGACAAGTTCAATATGTTCATATAAATAGAGCTTCCAAATGGCACATCAGTCCAATATATCGATGCACAGACAGGTAGCTACATGGCAGAGCAGTCCAACATGTCCATATACACAGTATTACCTACAGGGTATATGAGACCAGCATGTCCATATATTGAGAGTTAGCTACATGGCAGATGAGACAAACATATGTACATTTATAGGGCAAGCTACAAGGCAGATGAGTCCAACATGTTCATACAGAGAGAGCTGGCTACATGACTGATGAGTCCAACATGTCCATATACTGAGAGTTAGGTACATGGCAGATGAATCCAACATGTGTATATATAGAAGATTAGCTACAAGGCAGATGAGTCCAACATGTTCATACAGAGAGAGCTGTCTACATGTCTGATGCGTCCAACATGTCCATATACAAAGAGCTAGCTACATGGCAGACAAGTCAAATATGTTCATATACAGAGAGCTGACTGCATGTTAGATCAGTCCAACATATCCATGTACAGAGAGCTAGCTACTTGGCAGACAATTCCAAAATATACATATAGAGAGAGCGTGCTACATGGCAGAGTAGTGCAACATTTTCATATACAGAGTTCCAGCTACATGGCAGATGAGTCCAACGTGTCCATAAACTGAGTTCTAGCTACATGGCAGAGTAGTCCAACATGTCCAAATACACAGTACTAGCTACATATCAGATGTCCATATATTGAGAGTTAGATACATGGCAGATGACTCCAACATGTGTATATATAGAGGATTATCTAAAAGGCAGATGAGTCCAACATATTCATAAAGAGATAGCTGGCTACATGGCTGATGAGTCCAACATGTCCATATACCTAGAGCTAGCTACATGGCAGACAAGTCCTATATGTTTATATATAGAGAGCTATCTACATGGCAGATCAGTCCACCATATCCATGTACACAATTCTAGCTTCATGGCAGATGAGTCCAATGTGTCCAGATACTGATAGATAGCTACATAGCAGAGTAGTCCAATATTTCCATATATAGAGTACTAGCTACATGGCAGATGAATCCAAGATGTCCATATACTGAGAGTTAGCTACATGGCAGATGTGTCCAACATGTGTATATATAGAGGACTAGCTACAAGGCAGATGAGTCCAACATGTTCATACAGAGAGAGCTGGCTACATGGCTCATGAGTGCAAAATGTCCATATACACAGTACTAGCTACATGGCAGATGAGTCCAACATGTCCATATACTGATAGTTAGCTACATGACAGATGATTCCAACATGTGTATATATAGAGAACGAGGTACAGGGCAGATGAGTCCAACATGTTCATGCAGAGAGACCTGGCTACATCGCTGATGAGTCCCACATGTCGATATACAGTGACCTAGCTACATGGCAGACAATTCCAATATGTTCATATTTCGAGAGCTTCCAACATGGCAGATCAGTCCAACATATCCATGCACATAGAGCGAGCTACTGTCCAACATATCCATGCGCATAGAGAGAGCAGACGAGACCAAAATGTCCTTATACAGAGAGCTACCTACATGGCAGTGCAGTGCAACAATTCCATACACAGAGTTCCAGCTACATTGCAGATGAATCCAACGTGTCCATATACTGAGAGCTAGCTACTTGGCAGAGTATTCCATCATGTCCATATACAGAGTACTAGCTACATGGCAGAGGAGTCCAACATGTCCATATACTGACAGTTAGCTACATGGCAGATGAGTCCAACATGTGTATACATCGAGGACTAGTTACAAGGCAGATGAGTCCAACATGTCCATATACTTAGAGCTAGCTACATGGCAGACAAGTCAAATATGTTTTCTTTTTTTTTAATGTTTTATTGTGAATTATGTGATAGTTTACATGGGAGAACATCGGTTTTACATTCATTTTATCATATATTGTTTCATTGCCATGGTTACAATCCCCTCCATGCAATCCTTGCCCCGTGCCCCCCAGGTCTTCAGCACAAAATCACTCTCCCTCTCTGGATCTAAAGTCTCCTGCTGCTCCATTGCTCCATGTCATCATGTCTGGCTCCATTTCAGGCATCACTGCTTTTCTGGGTAGTGTTCCGGTCTCTGATCTTCTCCCTTGATGGTCCTAGGGACCTCTGCTCCTAGACTGAAAAGTTAATCACTGCCCCCCTTGCTATAAAACGTCCACCTTACATTTTCAACCCTCACAATCAGTCCTGATAACAATTATTCACTACTGTATCACAAGAGACCCGTCTGTATTTCATTGCATCAGCCCCGGCTAGTCAGATTGAATACTACTCACTGGAGATTCTACCTTCCTCCAGGCCCTCTGGATATAGCTAGGTTCCCTCTTG
>NW_006408791.1:2644943-2648572 GCF_000296735.1 Chrysochloris asiatica | reverse complement strand
TGGTCTGCTTGTCCTTTCAAGTGGGAATTTCCCATCTCTGGAGATCTGGATGTGGTTCAGGTTTCCACCTATAGTCTTATGTATTACAGAGGATCCTCAGGAAGCTTCCTTCACTGGGCAAGTTGTAGCCCGATTTTAGTTATTCCAATCAGTTAAAGACAGAAGAGGAATTACACGCTTTCTATGGTGATTCTTTTCGCTATTCCTTTCTCTCCCTCTCCAGTGTTTATTTTATAATATAATGCTAAGAAAACCAAGATTCAAAATACAGCCAAGCATCTTAATATTGTTGCCCCCTTTTCCACATTCCAACCATGGCTAGATCTCTGTATCGCAGAACTCTGTTTTTCTCTAGTTGTTCATATATCATTATTTACCTCTGTCTCACTTAGCCAATTGAGACCTAATTGTTCTCCTATCTGCTTTGTTCTTCCATTCCCCTCTCCCTACTTGTATGTTGCTCCCTCATTATCACCCAAACTATCTTGTGTCTAATCCCTGCTCTGTGCTCCACCTTCCTCTCCCTCCCCTCAACCACCCCCAACATCCCAATAATCAACAAAGTATCTCCCCACCCCCCTTTAGTATGGCTTCTTTCCCTTAGTCTTTTACAGTAGTGGTCCTATGCAGTATTTCTCTTTTTGTGACTGACTAATTCCACTCAACATAATGCCCTCAAGTTTCATCCATGTTATGCGGTGACATGCAGCTTCCTTATTGTTCTTTAAGGTAGCATAGTGTTCCTTTGTGTGTATGTACCACAGTTTGTTTATCCATTTTTCAGTTGATGGGCACTTTGGCTGCCTCTATCTTTTTGCTGTTGTAAATAGTGCTGCTATGAACATTGGTGTGCATATATCTTCTCAGATTGTGGCTCTTTTTTCTTGTGGGTAAATAATAAGTAGATGAATTGTTGGATCACAAGGTATTTCTATTTTCAACCTCCTGAGGAAACACTATATTGCTTTCCATAGAGGTTGGACCATTTTGTAGTCCCACTAGCAATGCAGGAGTGTCCCAGTCGAATATGTTCTTATACTCAGAGCTACCTACATGACAAGTCAGTGCAACGTATCCATTCACAGAGAGGTAGCTACATGGCAGATGAGTCCAAAATGTCCATATATAGAGTGCTAGCTACATGGCAGATGAGTCCAACGTGTCCATATACTGAGAGCTAGGTATTTGGCAGAGTAGTTCATCATTTCCATATACAGAGTACTAACTACATGGCAGATGAGTCCAACATGTGTATATATAGAGGACTAGCTACAAGGCAGATGAGTCCAACATGTTCACACAGAGAAAACTGGTTACATGGCTGATGAGTCCAACATGTCCATATACTTAGAGCTAGCTACATGGCAGACAAGTTGAATATGTTCTTTTACAGAGAGCTACCTACATGACAGTTCAGTTCAACATATCCATTCACAGAGAGGTAGCTATATGGCAGACTAGTCCAAAATGTCCATATACAGAGATCTAGGTACATGGCAGTGTACTGTGACATTTCCATATATAGAGTTCTAGCTACATGGCAGATGAGTCCAAGGTGTCCATGTACTGAGAACTAGCTAAATGGCAGAGTACTCCAACATGCCCATATACATAGGACTAACTACATGGCTGATAAGTCCAACATGTTCATACAGAAAGAGGTGGCTACATGGCTTATGAGTCCAACATGTCCATATACAGAGAGCTAGCTACATGGTAGACACTCTAATATGTTCATATACAGAGAGCTACCTACATGGCAGATGAGTCCAACATATCTATGATCACAGAGGTAGCTACATGGCAGACGAGTCCAAAATATCCATATACTGAGAGCTAGCTACAAGGCTGAGTAGTCCAACATTTCCATATACAGAGTTCTAGCTACATGCCACATGAGTAGAATGAGTCCATATACTGAGAGCTAGATACATGGCAGAGTAGTCCAAAGTGGCCATATACAGTGTACTAGTTACATGTCAGATGAGATCAATATGTCCATATATTGAGAGTTAACTACATGGCAGATGATAACAACATGTGTACATTTACAGGTCAAGCTACAAGGCAGATGAGTTCAACATGATCATACACAGAGAGCTGGCTACATGGCTTATGAGCCCAACATGTCCATATACTGACAGCTACTTACATGACAGACAAGTCCTATAATTTCATATACAGAGAGCTACCTATGGCAAATCAGTCCAACATATACATGCACAGAGAGTTACCTACATGACAGATGAGTCAAAAATGTCCATATAGAGAAAGTTAGCTACATGTCAGAGTGATGTAACATTTCCATACACTGAGAGTTAGCTACATGGCTGAGTAGTCCAACATGTCCATATAAAGAGTACTAGCTACATGACAGATGAGTCCAACATGTCCATATATTGAAAGTTAGCTAGGTGGCAGATGAGTCCAACATGTGTTTATTTAGACGGTTAGCTACAAGGTAGATGAGTACCACATTTTCATACAGAGAACTGCCTACATGGCTGATGAGTTCAACATGTGTATATATAGAGGACTAGCTACAAGGCAAATGAGTCCAACATGTTCATTCAGAGAGAGCTGACTACATGGCTGATGATTCTAACATGTCCATATACAAAGAGCTAGCTACATGGCAGAGTAGTCCAGCGTGTCCATATACTGAGAGTTAGCTACATGGCAGATGAGTCCAACATGTGTATATATACAAGACTAGCTACAAGGCACATGAGTACTACATGTTCATACAGAGAGAGCTGGCTACAAGGCTGATGATTCCAACATGTGTATAAATAGAGGACAAGCTACAAGGCAGGTGAGTCCAACATGTTCATATGGAGAGAGCTGGCAACATGGGGGATGAGTCTTACATGTCCATATATAGAGAGCTATCTACATGGCAGATGAGTCCAACATTTCCATATACAGAGTATTAGCTACATGGCAGATGAGTCCAACATGTCCATATATTGATAGTTAGCTACATGGCAGATGAGTCCAACATGTATATACATAGAGAACAAGCTACAAGGCAGATGAGTTCAATATGTTCCTAAAGAGAGAGCTGTCTACATCGTTGATGCATCCCACATGTCCATATACAGAGAGCTACCTACATGTCAGTAAATTCCAATATGTTCATATTTATATAGCTACCTACATGGCAGATCAGTACAATATATCCATGCACAGAGAACTAGCTACATGGAATACGAGTCCAAAATGTCCATATAAAAAGAGCTAACTACATGGAGGGTAGTGCAACATTTCTATATATAGAATTTTAGCTATATGACAGATGAGTCCATCGTGTCCGTATACTGATAGCTAGCTACATGACAGAGCAGTCCCACATATCCATATACAGAGTACTAGGTAAATGGTAGATGAGTCCAAAATGTCCATATACTGAGAGTTAGTTACATGGCAGATGAGTCCAAGATGTGTATATATAGAGGACTATCTTCAAGGCAGATGAGTTCAACATGTTCATACAGAGAGAGCTGGCTACAGGGCTGATGAGTCCAACATGTCCATATACAGAGAGCTAGTTATATGGCAGATAAGTCCAATATGTTCATATACAGAGAGCTACCTACATGGCAGACCAGTCCAAAATATCCATACAC
>NW_006408791.1:2637449-2644843 GCF_000296735.1 Chrysochloris asiatica | reverse complement strand
TGTTCATATACAGAGAGCTACCTACATGGCAGACCAGTCCAAAATATCCATACACAGAGAGCTAGCTACATGGCAGATGAGTCCAAAATGTCCATATATAGAGAGCTAGCTACATGGCAGAGTAGTCAAACATTTTCATATACAGAGTTCTAGCTACTTGGCAGAATAGTCCAACATGTCCATATAATGAGAATTAGTTTCATGGCAGATGATTCTAACATGTTCACACAGAGAGAGCTTGCTTCATGCCTGATTAGTCCCTTATGTCCATATACAGAGAACTAGCTACAGGGCAGACATGTCCAATATGTTCATATACAGAGAGCTACCTAAATTACAGATCAGTCAAACATAGCCATGCACAGAGAGGTAGCTACATGGCATATGAGTCCAAAATGTCCATATACAGAGAGCTAGCTACATGGCAGAGTATTGCAACATTTCCATATACAGAGTTCTAAGAACATGTCATATGAGTTACATGTGTCCCTATACAGAGAGCAACCTACATGGCAGATAAGTCCAACATATCCATGCACAGACAGCTAGCTACATGTCAGATGAGTCCAAATTGTCCATATTCAGAGAGCTAGCTCCATGGCAGTGTAGTGTAACATTTCCATGCACAGAGTTTGAGCTACATCGCAGATTTGTCCAACATATCCATATGCTGAGAACTAGCTTCATGTCAGAGCAGTCCAACATGTGCAAATACAGAGTACTAGCTACATAGCAGATGAGTCCAACATGTCCATGTACTGAGAGTTAGCTATATGGCAGATCAGTCCAACATGTGTATATATAGAGGTGTAGATACAAGGCAGATGAGTCCAACATGTTCACACAGAAGGAACTGGCTTTATGGCTGATGATTCAAACAAGTATATATGTAGAAGACTAGCTACAATGCAGATGAGTCTAACATGTTCATATGGAGAAAGCTGGCTACATAGCTGATGAGTCACACATGTTCATATACAGAGAGCTAGCTACATGGCACAGTAGCTATCATGACCATATACAGAGTAGTAGCTACATGGCAGATGAGTCAAACATGTCCATATGCTGAGAATTAGATACATGGCAGAGGAGTCCAACATGTGTGTATATAGAGGACTAGCTATGAGGCAGAGTCCAACATGTTCATACAAAGAGAGCTGGCTACATGGCTGATGAGTCCAACATATCCCTATACAGAGAGCTAGCTACACGGCAGACACGTCCAATATGTTTATATACAAAGAGCTAACTACATGGCACATCAGTCCAACATGTCCATGCACAGAGCTACATGGCAGAAGAGTCCAAAATGTACATATATTGAGAGCTAGCTCCATGGCAGAGTAGTGCAACATTTCCATGTACAGAGTTCAAGCTACATGGCAGATGAGTCCAACGTGTCCATATACTGAGATTTACCTCCATGTTAGATGAGTCAAACATGTGTATATATAGTGGAGTAGATACAAAACAGATGAGTCAAAGATGTTCACAAAGAAAGAGTTGGCTTTAAGGATGATGATTCAAACGTGTATATATAGAGGACTTGCTACATGTTAGATGAGTCCAACATGTTCATACGGAGGAAACTGGCTACATGGCTGATGAGTCCAACATGTCCATATACAGAGTACTAGCTATATGGCAGAAGAGTCCAACATTTCCATATACTGAGACTTAGCTACATGGCAGATGAGTCCAACATGTGTATATATAGTGGACTCGCTACAAGACAGAGGAGTTCAACATTTTCATATAGAGAGAGCTGGCTAAATGCCTGATGAGTCCAACATTTCCATATAAAGAGAGCTACCTACATGACAGATTAGTCCAACATATCCATGCACAGAGTGTTAATTACATGGCAATCAAATCCAAATTGTCCATATAGAAAGAGCTAGCTACATGGCAGAGTAGTCCAAGATTTTCATATACAGAGTTCTAGCTTCATGGCAGATGAGTCCAACATGGCCATATACTGAGAGCTAGCTACATGGTTGATGAGTCAAATATGTCCATATACTGAGAGCTAGCTACATGGAAGAGAAGTTCAATATGTTTATATACAGGGAGGTACCTACATGGCAGATCAGTTCAACATATCCATGAACAGAGAGGTAGCTACATGGCAGACAAGTCCAAAATGTTCATATACAGAGAACTAGCTACATGGCAAAGTAGTACAACATTTCCGTATACAGAGTTCTAGCTACATAGCAGATGAGTCCAACGTGTCCATATACTACATGGCAGAGTACTCCAACATGCCAATATACAGAGTACTAGCTACGTGGCAGATGAATCCAACATGTCCATATACTGAGGGTTAGCTAAATGGCAGATGAGTCCACCATGTGTATATATAGACGAATAGCTACAAGGTAGATTACAAGTCCAACATGTTCATACAGAGAGAGCTGACTACATGGCTGATGAGTCCAACATGTCCATATACCAAGAGATAGCGACATGGCAGATAAGTCCAATATGTTCATATACAGAGAGCTAACTACATGACAGATCAGTCCAACATATCCATGTACAGAGAGCTAGCTACATGGCAGATAAGTCCCACATGTGTATTTATAGAGGAGAAGCTACAAGGCAGATAAGTCCACCATGTTCATACAGAGAGAGCTGGCTTCATGTTTAATGAGTTCCATATGTCCAAATACAGAGAGCTAGCTACATGGCAGACAAGTCCAATATGTTCATATACAGAGAGATACCTACATGGCAGATCAGTCCAACATATCCATGCACAGAGTGCTAATATGTGGCAGATGAGTCCAAAATGTCCATATACTCATAGCTTGCTACATGGCAGAGTTGTGCACCATTTCCATATACAGAGTTCTAGCTACATGGAAGATGGGTCCAACGTGTCCATATACTCATAGCTAGCTACATGGCAGAGTAGTCCAACATGTCCATATACAGAGTACTAGCTACATTGAAGATGATTCCAACATGTCCACATTCTGTGAGGTAGCTACATGACAGATTAGTCCACCATGTGTATATGTAGAGGACTAGCTACAAGGCAGATGACTGCAACATGATTAAACAAAGGTAGCTGGCTACATCGCTGATGAGTTCAACATGTCCATATACAGAGAGGGAGCTACATGGCAGACAAGTCCAATGTGTTCATATTCAGGAGTTATCTACATGGTGGATCAGTCCATCATATCCATGCACAGAGAGCTGGCTACATGGCAGGCGATTCCAAACTGTCCATATACAGAGAGCTAGCTACATGTCTAAGTAGTGAAACATTTCCATATACAGAGTTCTAGCAACAAGGCAGATGAGTCCAACGTTTCCATCTAATGAGGGGGAGCTACATGGCAGAATATTCCAACATATCCATACACAGACTACTAGCTACATGGTAGATGAATCCAACATGTCCATATCCAGAGTACTAGCTGCAGGGTAGATTACAACATGTCCATATACTGAGAGTTAGCTAAATGGCAGATGAATCCAACATGTGTATATATAGAGGACTAGATACAAAGCAGAGGAGTTCAACATGTTCATAAAGAGAGAGCTGGCTACATGGCTGATGATTCCAACATGTACATATACAGAGAGCTAGCAACATGGAAGACAAGTCCAATAGGTTCATATACAGAGAGCTACTTACATGGCAGATCAGTCCAACATATCCATGCACAGAGCCGACGAGTCCAAAATGTCCAAATAGAGAGTGCTAGCTATATGGCAAAGTAGTCCAACATTTTCATATATGGAGTTCGAGCTACATGACAGATGAGTCCAACATGTCCATATACTGAGAATTAGCTACATGGCATATGAGTCCAACATGTGTATATATAGAGGAGTAGATACAAGGCATATGATTCCAACATGTTCACACTTAGAGAGCTGGCTTCATGGCTGATGAGTCCCTTATGTCCATATTCAGAGAACTAGCTACATGGCAGACAACCCCAATATGTTTATATACAGAGAGCTACCTAAGTGGCAGATCACTTCAACATATTCATGCACAGAGAGGTAGCTACATGGCAGACGAGTCCTAAATGCCCATGTACAGAGAGCTAGCTGAATGGCAAAGTATGCCAACCTGTCCATATACAGAGTATGAGTTACATGGCAGATGAGTCCAACATGTCAATATACTGAGAGTTTGCTATATGTCAGATGAGTCCCAATATGTGTATATATAGAGTAGCAGTTACAAGGCAGGTGAGTCCAACATGTTCATACACAGAGAGATGATTACATGGCTGATGAGTCCAACATGTCCATTTACTGAGAACTAGCTACATGGCAGACAAGTCCAATATGTTCATATACAGAAAGCTACCTACATGGCAGATCACTCCATCATATCCATGCGCTAAAAGCTAGTTACATGACAGACGAATAGAAAATATTCATATACAGAGAACTAGCTACATGGCAGAGTAGTACAACATTTCCATATAAAGAATTCTAACTACAGGGCAGATGAGACCAACTTGTCCATATACAGAGAGTTACCTAAATGGCAGAGTAGTGCAACATTTCAATACACAGAGTTCTGGATACATGGCAGATGAATCCAAAATGTCAATATACAGATATCTAGCTATATGGTAGTGTAGTGAAACATTTCCATATACATAGTTCTAGCTAAATGGCAGATGAGTCCATTGTGTCCATATAGTGAGAGCTAGCCACATGCCAGAGTAGTGCAACAATTCCATATACAGAGTTCTAGCTACATGGCAGATGAGTCCGACGAGTGCATATACTGAGAGGTAGCTAAATGGCAGAGTAGCCCAACATGTCCATATACAGAGTAGTAGCGACATGGCAGATGAGTCCAACATGTACATATACGGAGAGTTAGCTACAAGGCAGATGAGTCCCATATCTTCCTATACAGAGAGCTACCTACATGGCAGATCAGCCCAACATATCCATGTACAGAGAGCTAGCTTCAAGGCAGACAAATCCAATATGTCCAAATTCAGAGAGCTAGCCACATGGCAGAGTAGTTCAACATTTCCATATACAAAGTTCTAGCTACATGGCAGATGAGTCCAACAAGTCCATATTCAAAGAGCTAACTACATGGAAGACAAGTCCAATATGGTCATATACAGAGAGCTACCTACATGGAAGATCAGTCCAACACATTCATGCACAGAGAGCTAGCTACATGACACAGTAGTCCTACATGTCCATATACAGAGTACTAGCTATATGGCAGATGAATGCAAAATGTACATATACTGAGAGTTAGCTTCATTACAGATGTGTCCAACATGTCTATATTTAGAGGGCTAGGTACAAGGCAGATGAATTCAACATATCAATATACTAAGAACTAGCTACATGGTAGACAAGCACAATATGTTCATATAGAGAAAGCTAACTACATGTCAGATCAGTCCAATATATCCATGCACAAGAAGCTAGCTACATGATAGACAAGTAGAAAATGTCCATATACACAGAACTAGCTATATGGCAGAGTAGTGCAACATTTCCATATACAGAATTCTAGCTACATAGCAGATGAGTCCAACATGTCCATATACTAAGAGCTAGCTACATGACAGAGTAGTGCAACATGTCCATATACATAGTACTATCTACATGACCGATGAGTCGAACGTGTCCATATACTGATAGCTAGCTACTTGGCACAGTAGTCCAACATGTCTGTATACGGAGTACTGGCTACATGGCAGATGTGTAAAAAATTATCTTATACTGAGAGTTCGCTATATGGGAGATGAATCCAACATGTGTATATTTAGAGGGCTAGCAACAAGCAGATTAGTTCAACATGTCCATACACAGAGAGTTGGCTACATTGCTGCTGAGTCCAACATGTCCATATACAGAGAGCTAGCTACATGGCAGAGTAGTGCAACATTTTGATATACAGAGTTTTAGCTACATGGAAGATGAGTCCAACATCCATATACTGAGACCTAGGTGTATGGCAGAGTAGTCCAACATGTCCATATGCTGAGAGTTATCTACAAGGCAGATGAGTCCAACATGTCCATATACAGAGAGCTAAGTACATGGCAGACTCGTCCAATATATTCATGTACAGTGATCTACCTACATGACAGATCAGTCCAACAAATCCATGTACACAGAGCTACCTACATGGCAGAGTGGTGCAACGTTTCCATATACAGAGTTCTAGCTACATGGCATATGAGTCCAACATGTCCTTATACAGACAGCTAGCTACATGGCAGAGTAGAGTAGTGCAACATTTCCATATACCGAGGTCTAGCTACATGGCAGAAAAGTCCAATGTGTCCATATACGGAAAGCTAGCTACATGGCAGAGTAGCCCATCATGTTAATATACAGTGTGCTAGCTAAATGGCAGATGAGTCCAACATGTCCATATACTGAGTGTTAGCTATGTGTCAGATGAGTCCCACATGTGTATATTTAGACATCTAACGACAAAGCAGTTGAATGAAACATATTCATACACAGAGAGCTGATTACAAAGCTGATGAATCCAACAGGTCCATATACTCAGACCTAGCTATATGGCAGACATGTCCAATATGTTCATATACAGAGAGCTACCTATAGAGCAAATCAGTCCAACATATCCATGTAGAGAGCTAGCTACATGGCAGAGGAGTCCAAAATGTCCATATACAGAAAGCTAGATACATGGCAGATTAGTGCAACATTTCCATATACAGATTTCTAGCTACATGGGGGATGAGTACAACATGTCCATATACGGAGTGTTAGCTACATGGCAGATGAGTCCAACATGTGTTTATTTAGAGGTCTAGCTTCGATGCAGATGAGTCCAACATGCTTATATACAGAGAGGTGGCTACATTGCAGATGTGTCCAACATGTACATATACAGAGAGTTATCTACATAGTAGATGAGTCCAACATGTTTATAATTAGAGGGATAGGTATATGGCAGACAAGTCTAATATCTTCATATACAGAGAGCTACCTACATAGCTGATCAGTCCAATATATCCATGTACAGAGAGCTAGCTACATGGCAGATGAGTCCAAAATGTCCACTTACAGAGAGCTAGCTACATGGCAGAGTACTGCAACATTTCCATATACCGAGTTTTAGCTGCATGGCAGATGAGGTCAACATATCCAAATAGAGAACTAGCTACATGGCAGAGTAGTACATCATTTCGATATACAGAGTTCTACCTACATGGCAGTTGATGACAACGTGTCCATATACTGAGAGCTAACTAAAAGGCAGATGAGTCCAACATGTCTATATATAGACAGTGAATAAGGAGGATCGTAGAAGAATTGATGTCTTTGAGTTGTGGTGTTGGAGGAGAGTACTGAAAGTGCCATGGACTGCCAAAAGAACCAATAAATCTGTTTTGGAGGAAGTG
>NW_006408791.1:2635675-2637184 GCF_000296735.1 Chrysochloris asiatica | reverse complement strand
CGGACATTGTTTCGTTCTGCTGTGCATGGGGTCGCTATGAGTCGGTTCCGACTTGATGGCACCTGACAACAACAACAGCTACATGGCAGAGTAGTGTAACATTTCCATATACAGAGTTCTAGCTACATGGCAGATGATTCCAACGTGTCCATACACTGATAGCTAGCTACATGTCAGAGTAGAGCAACATTTCCATATACTGTGTTCTAGCTACATGGCAGATGTCCATCATGTTCATATACTAAAGTAAGCTACATGGTAGATGAGTCCAACATGTGTATATTTAGAAGGCTTGCTACAAGGCAGACAAGTCCAACATGTTCAACCACAGAGAGCTGGCTATATGGCTGATGCATCCAACATGTCCGTAAACTTAGAGCTAGCTACATGGCAGACATCATATATGTTCATGTACAGAGAGGTACCTACATGTCGGATCAGTCCACCATATCCATGTACACAGAGATAGCTATTTGGCAGAGTTGTGCTACATTTCCATATACAGAGTTCTAGCTACAAGACAGATGAGTCCAACATGTCCATATACAGAGAGCTAGCTACATGGCAGAGTATTGCAACCTTTCCATATACAGAGTTCTAGCTACATGGCAGATGAGTCCAAAGTGTCCATATACTGAGAGCTAGCTACATGGCAGACTAGACCAACATTTGTATAAATAGAGTACTAGGTTCAGGGCAGTTGAGTCTAACATGTTTATATACTGAGAGTCAGCTACATGGCAGATGAGTCCAACATGTGTATATTTAGAGGGCTATCTACAAAGCAGATGAGTCCAATAGGTTCATACATAGAGAGCTGGATACATGGCTGGTGAGCGCAACATGTTCATATCCTCAGACCTAGCTACATGGTATATAAGTCCAATATGTTCATATAGAGATAGCTACCTACATGACAGATCAATCTAACATAATCACGTATGGAGAGCTAGCCACATGTCCGATGAGTCCAAAATATCCTTATAGAGAGTGCTAGCTACATGGTAGTGTAGTGCAACATTTCCATATACAGAGTTCTAGCTTCATGGCAGATGAGTCCATCGTATCCATATACTGAGAGTGAGCTACATGGCAGATGAGTCCAACATGTCCATATTCAGAGTACTGACTACATGGCAGATGAGACCATCATGTCAATATACTGAGAGTTAGCTATTTGGCAGATGAGTCCAACATGTGTATATATAGAGGACGAGTTAAAAGGCAGACAATTCCAATATGTTCATTTAGAGAGAGCTACATAAATGGCAGATTACTCCAAAATATCCATATGCAAAAAGGTAGCTTCATAGCAGAGTAGTGCAACATTTCCATATTCAGAGACCTAGCTACATGGCAGATGAATCCAACATGTCCATATACAGAGAGCTAGCTACAAGGCAGATGAGTCCAACATGTTCAAACATAGAGAGCAGGCTGTATGGCTGATGATTCCAACATGTCCATATACAGAGATCTAGCTACATGGCAGACAAGTCCAATATGTTC
>NW_006408791.1:2603850-2619534 GCF_000296735.1 Chrysochloris asiatica | reverse complement strand
GGAGTGGCTGGTAGTTTCGAACTGCTGACCTTAAGGTTCACAGCCTGATTCGTAACCACTACGCTACCAGAACTACTCTGTATATGGAACTGTTGCACTACTCTTCCATTTACCTAATTCACAGTATATGGACATGTTGGATTCATCAGCCATGTAGCTACAACTCTATATATGGAAATGTTGCACTACTCTGCAAAGTAACTAACTCTCTGGATATGGACATTTTGGACTCATCTGCCATGTAGCTAGCTCTCTGTACATTGATATGTTGGACTGATCTGCTATGTAGATAGCTCTCTGTATATGAAGATATTGGACTTGTCTGCCATGTTGTTAGCTCTCAGTATATGGACATGTTGAACTTATTAGCCATGTAGCAAGCTCTCTGTGTGTGAACATGTTGAACTCATCTGCCTTGTAGCTAGCTCTCTAAATATACACATTTTGGACTCATCTGCCACATAGCTAACTCTCAGTATATGGACACGTTGGACTCATCTGCCATGTAGCTAGTACTCTGTATATGGAAATTTTTTCACTATTCTTCCATGTAGCTCGCTCTCTGTATATGGACATTTTGGACTCGTCTGCCATGCAGCTAGCTCTCTGTGCATGGATATGTTGTACTGACATTCCATGTAACTAGCTCTCTGTATATGAACATATTGGACTTTTCTGCCAAGTAGCTAATTCTCTGTATACGGACATGTGGGACTCATCAGCCATGTAGCCAGCTTTCTCTGTATGAACATGTTGAACTCATCTACCTTATAGCTATTACTCTATATATACACATGTTGGACTCATCTGCCATGTAGCTAACACTAGTATATGGACATGTTGGACTCATCTGCCATGTAGCTAATACTCTGTATATAGACATGTTGGACTACTCTGCCACATGGCTAGATCTCAGTATATGGACACATTGGACTCATCTGCCATGTAGCTAGATCTCTGTATATGGACATTTTGGACTCGTATGCCATGTAGCTAGCTCTCTGTGCATGGATATGTTGGACTGTTCTTCCATGTAGATGGATCTCTGAATATGATCATATTGGACTTGTCTGCAATGTAGCTAGCTCTCTGTATATGACCATGTTGGACTCATCAGCCATGTAGCCAGCTCACTGTCTATGAACATATTGGACTCGTCTGCTTGTAGCTCGTTCTCTATATATACACATGTTGGACTCATCTGCCACGTAGCTAACTATCAGTATATGGACATGTTGGACTCATCTGTCATATAGCTAGTACTCTGGATATGGACATGTTGGAGTCATCTGCCATGTAGCTAGCTCTCTTTATATGGATATTTGGGATGCATCAGCCATGTAGTCAGCTCTCTCCATATGAACAAGTTGAACTTATCTTCCTTATAGTTAGAACTCTGTATTTGGAGATTTTGCACTATTCTGCCATGTAGCTCGCTCTCTGTATATGGACATTTTGGACGTGTCTGACATGAAACTAGCTTTCTGTGCATGGATATGTTGTTCTGATCTGTCATTTAAGTAGCTCTCTCTATATGAACATATTGGACTTTTCTGCCATGTAGCTAACTCTCTGTATACGGACATGTGGGCCTCATTAGCCATGTAGCCAGCTTTATCCATATGAACATGTTGGGCTCATCTGCCTTTTAGCTAGTCCTCTATATATACACATGTTGTACTCATCAGCCATCTAGCCAGCTCTCTCTGTAGGAACATGTTGGTCTCATGTGCCAAATAGCTAACTATCAGTATATGGACATGTTGGACTTATCTGCCATGTAGCTAGTGCTCTGTATATGGAAATGTTGGACTACTCTGCCGTGTAGCTAGCTATCAGTATATGGACATGTTGGACTCATTTGCCATGTAGCTAGAACTCTGTATATGGAAAGGTTGCACTACACTGCCATGTAGCTAGCTTTCAGAATGTGGACATATTGGATTCATCTACCATGTAACTAGCTCTCTGTACATGGATATCTTGGACTGATCTGCCTTGTAGGTAGCTCTATGTATATGAAGATATGGGACTTATCTGAATTGTAGATAACTCGCCGTATATGTACATGTTGGACTCATCTGCCATGTAGCTAGTATTCTGTATATGGACATGTTGGACTATTCTGCCATTTAGCTATCTCTCAGTATATGCACTCATTGGATTCATCTGCCATGTAGCTAGAACTCTGTATATGGAAATGTTGCACTTTTCTGCCATGTAGCTAGCTCTCAGTATATGGACATGTTAGACTCATCTGCCATGTATCCAGAACTCTGTGTATTGAAATGTTGCACTTCACTGCCATGTAGCTAGCTCTTTGTATATGGACATTTTGGACTCGTCTGCCATGTAGCTAGCTCTCTGTACATGGATATGTTGGACTGATCTGCTACGTAGGTAGCTGTCTTTATATGAACATATTGGACTTGCTTGCCATGTAGTTAGCTCTCAGTATATGGATATGTTGGACTCATCAGCCATGTAGCAAGCTCTCTGTTTATGAAGATATTGGACTCATCTGCCTTGTAGCTAGCCCTCAAAATATACACATGTTGTACTCATCTTCCACGTAGCTATCTCTCAGTGTATGGACATGTTGGACTTATTTGCAATGTAGCTAGTACTCTGTACATGGACATGTTTGATGACTCTGCCATGGAGCTAGGTCTCACTATATGGACACGTTGGACTCATCTGACTTGTAGATAGAAGTCTGTATATGGAAATATTGCACTACTCTGCCATGTAGCTAGAGCTCTGTATATGTACATGTTGGACTACTATGCCATGTAGCTAGAACTCTGTATATGCAAATATTGCACTACTCTGCCATGTAACTAGCTCTGTGTATATGAACATTTTGGCTCGTCTTGCATGTACCTAGCTCTCTGTAAATGCATATGTTGGTCTGACATTCCATGTAGGTAGCTCTCTGTATATGAACATATTGGACTTGTCTGTAATGTAGCTAGGTCTAAGTATATGGACATATTAGACTCATCAGCCATATAGACAGCTTTCTGTGTATGAACATGCTGGACTCATCTGCCATGTTTCGAGCCCTCTAAATATACACATGTTGGACTCATCCACCATGTAGTTAACTTTCAGTATATGGACATGTTGAACTCATCTTCCATGTAGCTAGTACTCTGTATATGCACATGTTGGACCACACTGCCATGTAGCTAGCTCTCGGTATATGGGCACGTTTGACTCATCTGTCATGTAGCTAGGACTCTGAATGTGGAAATATTGCACTGCTCTGCCATATAGCTAGCTCTCTGTATAAGGACATTTTGGACTCGTCTGCCTTGTAGGCTAGCTCTCTGTACATGGATATGTTGGACTGATCTGCCTTTTAGGTAGCTCTCTGTATATGAAGTTATTTGACTTCTCTACCATGTCGCTCCGCGGGAGAAAGATGAGGGTTTCTACTCCCGTAAAGATTTACATCCTTGGAAACCCTGTACAGGGTCGCTATGGGTCAGACCCGACTCGATGGCACTTAACAACAACAACAACCATGTCGCTAGCTCTCTGTATATGGACATATTGGACATATCAGTCATGTCGTCAGCTCTCTGTGAATGAACATGTTGGACTCATCTGCCTTGTAGGTAGCCGTCTATGTAAAAACATGTTGGAATCATGTTCCATGTAGATAACTCCCAGTATATGGTCTTGTTGGAATCATATGCCATGTAGCTACTTCTCTCTATGTGGACATGGTGGATTACTCTGTCCTTTAGCTAGCTCTCAGTATATGGACACGTTGAACTCATCTGCCATGCAGCTAGTACTCTGTATATGGAAATGTTGCACTACTCTGACATGTAGCTAGCTCTCTGTACATGGACACGTTGGACTCATCTGTCATGGAGCAAGAACCCTGTATATAGAAGTGTTGCACTTCTCTGCCATGTAGCTAGTTCAATATGCATGGATAGGTTGGACTGATCTGCCATGTAGTTAGCTCTCTGTATATGAACATATTGGACTTGTCTGCCATGTAGCTAGCCCTCTTTAAATGGACATGTTGGACTAATCTGCCATGTAGCTAGGACTACGTATATGGACATGTTGGACTACTGTGCCAAGAAGCTAGCACTCAGTGTACAGGCACGTTGTACTCATCTGTCATGTGGGTATAACTCTGTATATGGAAATGTTGCACTACTCTGCCCTATATCCAGTTCTGTGTATATGGACATTTTGGATTTGTCTGCCATGTAGCTTGCTCTCAGTGCATGGATATTTTGGACTGATCTGCCATGTAGGTAGCTGTCTGTATATGAACATATTGGAGTTGTCAGCGATGTAGCTAGCTTTCTGTATATGGACATGTTGGATGCATCAGACATGTAGACAGCTCTCTCTTTACGAACATGTTGGATTCATCTACCTTGTAGCTAATCTTCTATATATAAACATGTTGAACTCATCTGTCTTGTACCTAATTCTCAGTATATGGACATGATGTCCTCATCTGTCATGTAGCTAGAACTCTGTACATGGAAATGTTCCATTACTCTGTCATGTAGCTAGCTCTCATTATATGGAAACATTGGACTCATGTGCCATGTAGTCAGTACTCTGTGTATGGAAATGCTGCACTACTCCGCTATGTAGCTAACTCTCTGTATATGGACATGTTGGATTTGTCTGCCATTTACTAGCTCTGTGTGCATGGATGTGTTGGAGTTATCTACCATGTAGGTATCTCTCTGTGTATGAACATATGGGACTTCTCTGGCATGTAGGTAATTCTCAGTATATGGACATGATGGACTCATCAGACATGTAGACATTTCTCTGTGTATTAAAATTTTGGACTCATCTGACTTGTAGCTTGCCCTCTAAATATACACATGCTGGACTCATCTGCACTGTAGCTAATCCTCAGTATATGGACATGTTGGACACATCTGCCATGTAGGCAGTACTCAGTATATGGACATGTTGGACTGCTCTGCCATGTAGCTAGAAGTCTGTATATGGAAATGTTGCATTACTCTGCCATGCAGGAATCTCTCTGTTCATGGGGATTTTGGAGTCGTCTCCATTGCAGCTAGCTCTCTGTGCATGGATATGTTGGAATGATCTGCCATTAGTTACCTCTCTGTATTTGAACATATTGAACTTGATTGTCATGTGGCTAGCTCTCTGTATATGGACATGTTGGACTCATCAGCCATGTAGCCAGCTCTCTCTGTATGAACATCTGCCTTGTAGCTAGCCTCTATGTATGCACATGTTGGACTAATCTGCCATGTAACTACTACTCTCAGTATATGGACATATTTGTCTCATCTGCCATGTAGCTAGAACTCTGTATATGAACATGTTGGACTCATCTGCCATGTAGCTAGCTTTTAGTATATGAACATGTAGGACTCATCTGCGATGTAGCTAGCTCTCTGTACATGGATATGTTGGACTAATATGCTATGTTTGTACCTCTCTGTATATGAACATATTGGTCTTGTCGGCCATGTAGCTAGTTTTCAGTATATGGACATGTTGGACTCATCAAACATGTAGCCAGCTCACTCTGTATTAACATGTTGGATTCATTTGCCTTGTAGCTACTCCTCTAAATATACACATGTTGGACTCATCTGCCATGTAGCTAACTCTCAGTATATGGATATGTTGGACTCATCTGCCATGTAGCTAGATCTCTGTATATGGTAATGTTGCACTACTCTGCCATGTAGCTCACTCTCTGTATATGGACATTTTGGATTCGTCTTCCATGTAGCTAGCTATCTGTACATGGATATGTTGGACTGATCTGACATGTAGTTCGCTCTCTGTATATGAACATATTGGAGTTGTCTGCCATGTAGCTAGCTCTCTGTATATTGACATGTTGGATGCATCAGACATGTAGACAGGTCTCTCTGTATGAACATGTTGGACTCATCTGACTTGTAGCTTGCCCTCTGAATATATACATGCAGGACTCATCTGCATTGCAGCTAACCCACAGTATATGGACATGTTGGACACATCTGCCATGTATACAGTACTCAGTATATGGACATGTTGGACCACTCTAGCACGTAGTTATCTCTCAGTATATGGACACGTTGGACTCATCTGCCACATAGCTAGAACTCTTTATATGATAATGTTGCATGACTCCACCATGTAGGTAGCTCTGTGTGCATGGATATGTTGGACTTATCTGTCATGTAGTTAGCTCTCTAAATTTTGACATTTTGAACTCATCTTCCATGTAGCTAGGTCTTTGTGAATGAATATTTTGGACTGATCTGCCATGTAGGTAGCTCTCTGTATATGAACATATGGGACTTATTTGCCATGCAGCTAGTACTCTGTATATGGACATGTTGGAATACTCTGTCATGTAGCTTGAACTCTGTATATGTAAATGTTGTACTACTCTGCCCTGTAGTTAGCGCTCTGTATATGGACATTTTGTACTCATCTGTCATATAACTAGTTCCCTGTGTATGAATATGTTGGATTCATCTTCTTTGTAGCTAGCCCTCTAAATATACACATATTGGAATCATCTGCCATGTAGATAACTCTCAGTATATGGACATGGTGGACTCATCTGCCATGTAGCTAATACTCTGCATATAGACATGTTGGACTACTCTACCATGTAGCTACATCTCAGTATAAGGACACGTTGGACTCATCTGCCATGTAGCTAGAACTCTGTATATGGAAATGTTGCACTACTCTTCCATACAGCTAGCTCTCTGTATATGGACATTTTGGACTCATCTGCCAAAATATGCATGCTCTCTGTGCATGAATTTGTTGGTCTGATCTGCCATGTAGATAGTTCTCTGTATATGAACATATTGGACTTGTCTGCCATGTAGCCAGCTCTCTCTGTATGAACATGTTGGACTCATCTGCCTTGTAGATAGTCTGCTATATATACACATGTCGGAATCATCTCCCATATAACTAGCTCTCTGTGTGTGGAAACATTGGACTCATCTACCATGTAGTTAGAACTCTGTAAATTGAAATGTTTCTCTACTCTGATATGTAGCTAGCACTCTGCATATGGACATTTTGGAATCGTCTGCCGTGTAGCTAGCTATCTGTACATGGATATGTTGGACCGATCTGACGTGTAGTTAGCTGTCTGTATACGAACATATTGGACTCACCTGCCATGTAGCTAGAAGTCTGTAAATGGAAATGTTGAATTACTCTGACATGTAGCTAGCTCTCTGTATATGGGCATTTTAGACTCGTCTGCCACGTATCTAGCTCTCTGTGCATGGATATGATGGACTGATCTGCCATATAAGTAGCTCTCTGTATATGAACATATTTGATCTGTCTTTGATATAGTTAGGTATCTGTATATGAACATGTTGGGCTCATCTGACATGTAGCCAGCTCTCTGTGTATGAACATTTTGAATTCATCAGCCTTGTAGCTAGCCCTCTATATATAAACATGTTGGACTCATCTGCTATGTACCTAACTCTCAGTATATGGCAGAGTAGTGCAATATTTCCATATACTGAGTTCTAGCTTCATGGCAGATGAGACCTACATGTCTATATTCTGAGAGTTATCTACATGGCATATGAGTCCAACATGTGTATATGTAGAGGATTAACTATAAGGCAGATGAGTCCAACATGTTCATACAGACAGAGATGGCTACATGGCTGATGAGTCCAACATGTCCATATACAGAGAGCTATCTACATAATAGAAAAGTCCAATATGTTCATATACAGAGATCTTCCTACATTGAAGATCAGTCCAACATATCCATGAACAGAGAAATAGCTACATAGCCGACGAGTTCAAAATGTCCATATACAGAGAGCTAGATACAAGGCAGAGTAGTGCAACATTTCCATATACAGAGTTCTAGCTACATGGCAAATGATTCCAACGTGTCCATATACTGAGAGCTAGCTAAATGGGGGAGTAATTCAACATGTCCAAATACAGAGAACTAGCTATGTGGCAGATGAGTCCAACAAGACCAAGCACAGAGAGCAAGCTACATGGGAGACAAATCCAAAATGTCCATATACACAGAACTAGCTATAGGGCAGAGTACTGCAACATTTCCATATGCAGAGTTATAGCCTCATGGCAGATGAGTACAAGGTGCCCATATTCTGAGTGCTAGCTTCATGGCACAGTAGTCCAACATGTCCATATATGGAATCCTAGCTCCATGGCAGATGAGGCCAACATGTCTGTTTAAAGAGGGTTAGCTACATGGCAGACAAGTCCAATATGTTCATATACAGAGAGCTACCTACATGGCAGATCAGTCCAACATATCCATGCACAAAGACCTAGATACGTGGCAGGCAAGTCCAAATTGTCCATATACAGAGATATACCAACATGGCTGAGTAGTGGAACATTTCAATATACAGAGTTCTAGCTACATGGCAGAGGAGTCCAACATGTTCATATACTGAGAGTTAGCTACATGGAAGATGAGTCCAACATGTGTATTTATAGAGGACTAGCTACAATGCAGATGAGTCCAAAATGTTCATACAGAGAGAGCTGGCTACATGGCTGATGAGTACCACATGTCCATATACAGAGACCTAGCTACATAGCAGACAATGTCAATATGTTCATGTACAGAGAGCTACCTACATGACAGATCAGTCCAAGATATTCATGCACAAAAAGGTACCTACATGGCAGAAAAATCCAAAATGTCCCCATACAGAGAGCTAGCTGCATGGCAGAGTAGTCCAACATGTCCATATACAGAATACTAGCTACACTGCAAATGAGTCCAATAAGTCCATATACTGAGAGTTAGCTACAAGGCAGATGAGTCCAACATGTTTATATATAGAGGATTAGCTACAAGACAGATGAGTTCAACATGTTCATACAAAGAGAGATGGCTACATGGCAGATGAGTCCAACATGTGTATATATAGAATACTAGCTACAAGGCAGATGAGTCCAACATGTTCATACAGAGCGAGCTGGCTACATGTCAGATGAGTCCAACATGTCCATATACTGAGAGCTAGCTACATGACAGACAAATCCAATATGTTCATATACAGATAGATAACTACATGTCAGATCAGTCCAACATATCCATGTACAGATAGCTAGCTTCATCGCAGAAGAGTCTAAAATGACCATATACAGAGAGCTAGCTTTGTGACAGAGTAGGGCAATATTTCTATATATAGAGTTCTAGCCACATAGCAGATGAGTCCAACGTGTCCATATACTGAGAACTAGCTTCATGAAACAGTAGTGCAACATGTCCATATACTGAGTACTAGCTACATTGCAGATGAGTCCAACATATCCATATACTGAAACTTAGCTACATGGCAGATGAATCCAACATGTGTATTTATAGAAGACTAGCTACAAAGCAGATGAGTCCAACATGTACATACAGAGAAAGCTGTCTACATGGCTGATGAGTCCAACATGTCCATAAAAAGAGAGCCTGTTACATGGAAGACAAGTAAAATATGTTCATATACAGAGAGCTACCTACATGGAAGATCAGTCCAATATATCTATGCACAGAGATCTAGCTACATGGCGGAGTAGTGCAACATTTCCATACAAAGAGTTCTAGCTACATGGCTGATGAGTCCAACGTGTCCATATACTGAGAGATAGCTATGTGGCAGAGCAATCCAACATGTCCATATACTGAGGGTTAGCTACAATGCAGATAAGTCCATCATGTGTATATTTAGAAGGCAAGCTACAAGTCAGATGAGTCCAATATGTTCATACAAAGAGAGCTGACTACATGTCTGATAAGTCCAACATGTCCATATACTGAGAGCTACCTACATAGCTATGGGTTCTATGTAGGAAAACGTGGCATCAGGATTGGAGGAAGACTTATTACAAACCTGAGATATGCAGATGATACAACCTTGCTTGCTGAAAATGAAAAGAACTTAAAATATTTACTGATGAAGATCAAAGAGCACAACCTTATGTATGGATTACAATTCAAAGTAAAGGAAACAAAAATGCTCACCACTGGACCAATAAACAGCATTCTTATCAATGGGGAAGAGATTGAGGTTGTCAAGGACTTCATTCTTCTTGGATCAACTATCAACTCTCGCGGAACCAGCAGTCAAGAGATCAGACGACGTATTGCATTGGGTAAATCTGTTGCACCAGAACTTTTTAAAGTGTTGAAGAGCAGAGATGTCAGCTTGAGGACTAAGGTGCACCTGACCCAAGCCATGGTATTTTCAATAACCTAATATGGATGCGAAAGCTGGACAGTGAATAAGGAAGATCGTAGAAGAATTGATGCCTTTGAGTTGTGGTGTTGGAGGAGAATACTGAAAGTGCCATGGACTGCCAAAAGAACCAATAGATCTGTTTTGGAAGAAGTGCAACCAGAGTGCTCCTTGGAGGCCAAGATGGCTAGGCTTTGTCTCTCATACTTTGGATACATTGTCCAGAATGAACAGTCGCTGGAGAAGGATGTCATGCTGGGTAATGTGGAGGGTCAGAGAAAAAGAGGAAGACCCCCAATGAAATGGATTAACCAGGTGATATCATTGATGGCGTCAAGTGTCGCAGCAGTACTGAGGTTGGCCCAGGACCAGACATTGTTTCGTTCTGCTGTGCATGGAGTTGTTATGAGTCGGTTCCAACTCGATGTCACCTAACAACAACAACCACACCTACATAGCAGACAGGTCCAATATATTCATATACAGAGAGCTACCTCCCTGGAAGATCAGTTCAACAAATCCATGCACAGAGAGCTAGCTACATGGCTGACGAGTCCAAAATGTCCATATAAAGAGAGATACCAACGTGGCTGAGTAGTACAACATTTCCATATACAGACTTCTAGCTACATGGCAGATGAGTCCAACAATCCATATACTGGGAGTTAGCTACATGGCAGATGAGTAAAACATGTGTATTTATAGGGGACTAGCTACAATGCAAATGAGTCTAACATGTTCATACAGAAAGAGCTGGCTACATGGTTGATAAGTACCACATGTCCATATACAAGGGAGCTAGCTTCATAGCAGACAACTCCAATATGTTCATATACAGAGAGCTACCTACATGGCAGATGAGTCCAAAATATCTATGCACAGAGAGCTAGGTACATGGCAGATGAGTACAAAATGTCCATATACAGAGTACTTTCTAAATGGCAGATGAGTCCAACAAGTCCATATACAGAGAGCTGCCTACATGACAGATGAGTCCAACATGTCCAAATACAGAGAGCTAGCTACATAGCCGAGTAGTCCAACATTTCCATATACATAGTTCTAGCTACATGGCAGTTGAGTCCAACATGTCCATATACTGAGAGCTAGATACATGACAGAGTAGTGCAACATTTCCATGTACAGTGTTCTAGCTATGTGGCAGATGATTGCAATGTGTCCATATACTTAGATCTAGCTACATGGCAGAGTAGTCCAATATGTCCATATACAGAGTACAAGATAAATGGCACATGAGTCCAACATGTCCACTTACTGAGAATTAGCTACATCGCAGATGAGTCCAGCATGTGTATATATAGAATACTAGCTAAAAGTCAGATGAGTCCAACATGTACATACAGAGATAGCTGGCTACATGGCTGATGAGTTCAACATGCACATATACAGAGAGCTAGCTATATGGCAGACAAGTCCAATATGTTCTTATACACAGAGCTACCTACATGACAGATCAATCCAACATATCCATGCATAGAGAGCAAGCTGCATGGCAGATGAGTTCAAAATGTCCATATACAGAGAGCTAGCTACATGGCAGAGAAGTGGAACGTTTCCATATATAGAGTTCTAGCCACATGGCAGATGAGTCTAACGTGTCCATATACTGAGTGCTAAATTCATGACACAGTAGTCCAACATGTCCATATACGGAGTACTAGCTACATGGCAGATGAGTCCAATATGTCCATATAAAGAGAGCTAGCTACATGGCCGACAAGTCCAATATGTTCATATGCAGAAAGCTACCTCCATATCAGATCAGTTCAATGTATCCATGCACAAACATCTAGCTACATGGGAGAAGAGTCCAAAATGATGAAATACAGAGAGTTACCTACATGACAAATCAGTCCAACATATCCATGCACAGAGATTTAGTTACATGGTGGAGTAGTGCAACATTTCCATATAAAGAGTTTGAACTACATGGCAGATGAGTCCAACGTGTCCATATACTGAGAGATAGCTACAAGGCAGAGTAGTCCAATATGTCCCTATAAAGAATACTGGCTACATGGCAGATGTGTCCAACCTGTCCATATACTGGGGATTAGCTGCAATGCTGATGAGTCCAGCATGTGTATATATAGAGGGCAAGCTACAAGTCAGATGAGTTCAACATGTTCACACACAGAGAACTGGCTACATGTCTGATGAGTTCAACTTGTCCATATATTGAGAACTACCTACATGGCAGACAAGTCCCATATGTTCATTAACAGAGAGCTACCTACGTGGCAGATCAGTCAAACATATCCATGCACAGAGAGCTAGCTACATGGCCGATGAGTCCAAAAGGTCCATATACACAGAGAGATAACAACATGGCTGAGTAGTGCAACATTTCCATATACAGAGTTCTAGCTACATGACAGATAAGTCCAACATGTGTATTTATAGAGGACTAGCTACAATACAGATGAGTCCAACATGTTCATACAGAGAGATCTGGCTACATGGCTGATGAATACCCCATGTCCATACACAGAAATCTAGCTAAATAGCAGAAAACTCAAATATATTCATATATAGAAAGCTACCTACATGGCACATCAGTCCAACATATCCATGCACAGAGAGGTAGCTATATGCCAGACAAGTCCAAAATGTCCATATACAGTGAGGTGGCTACATGGCAGAGTTCTGCAACATTTCCATATACATAATTCTATCTACATGGCAGATGAGCCCAACGTGTCCATATAATGAGAGCTAGCTACATGGCAGAGTAGACCAAAATTTCCACATACAGAATAAGAGCTACATTGCAGATGAGTTCAACATGTCCATATACTGAGAGTTAGCTACATGGCAGTTGAGTCCAACATGTGTATATATAGAGAACTAGCTACAAGGAAGATGAGTCCAACATGTTCATACAGATAGAGCTGGCTACATGGCTGATGAGTCCAACATGTGTATATATAGAGGACTAGCTACAAGGTAAATGAGTCCAACATGTTCATAAAGAGCAAGCTGGCTACATGACTGATACATCCAACATTTCCATAGACTAAGAGATACCTACATGGCAGACAAGTCCAATATGTTCATACACAGAGAGATACCTAAATGGCAGATCACTCCAACACATCCATGCACAGAGAGCTAGCTAAATAGCAGACGAATCCAACATGTCCATATACAGGGAGCTAGCTATAGTGGAGTAGTGCAACATTTCCATACACAGAGTTTTAGCTACATGGCAGATGATTCCAACGTGTCCATATACTGAGAGCTAACTACATGGCAGAGTAGTGCAACATTTCCATGTACAGGGTTCTAGCTACATGGCAGATGATTGCAACATGTCCATATACTGAGAATTACATACATGGCAGATAAGTTCAATATATGTATACATAGATGATTAGCTACAAGGCAGAACAGTCCAACATGTTCATATACAGATAGCTAGCTACATGGCAGACAAGTCCAATATGTTCATATACAGAGAGCTAACTACATGTCAGATCAGTACAATATACTCATGTACAGATAGCTAGCTACATACCAGACGATTCCAAAATGTCCATATACAGAGAGTCCATATACTCTCCATGGCAGAGTAGTGCAACATTTTAAGATACAGAGTTCGAGCTACATGACAGATGAGTCCAACATATCCATATACTGAGAGTTAGCTACATGGCAGATGAGTCCAACATGTTTATATTTAGAGGAGTAGCTACAAGGTAAATGAGTCCAACATGTTAATACATTAAGAGCTGGCTACATGTTTGATGAGTCCAACATGTCCATATGCTGAAAACTAGCTACATGGCATACAAGTCCAAGCTGTTCATATACAGAGAGCTACCTACATGGCAGATCAGTCCAATATATCCATGCACAAAGACCAAGTTACATGGCAGACAATCCAAAATGTAGAAATACAGAGAGTTACCTACATGGCAGATCAGTCCATCATATCCATTCACAGAAAGCTAATTACATGGCGGACACAGAAATATTTCCATATAAATAGTTCTAGCTACACGGCAGATGTGTCAACTGTGTCCATATACTGAGAGCTACCTACATTACAGAGTTGTCCAACATGTCCATATGCTGAGTACTGGCTACATGGCAGATTAGTCCAACATATTCATGCACAGAAAGCTAGCTACATGGCTGACGAGTTCAATATGTTCATATACAGAGAGCTACCTACATGGCAGATCAGTCCAACCTATCCATGCACCTAGAGCTAACTACATGGCAGTCAAGCCCAAAGTGTCCATATAATAAGAGCAAGCTACATGACAAAATAGTCCAACATGTCCATATACAGAGTACTAGCAACATGTCAGATGAGTCGAACATGTGCATACATAGTGGACTAGCTAGAAGGCAGATGAATCCAACATATTTATACAGAGAGAACTGGCTACATGGCTGATAAGTTCAACATGTCCATATACAGAGAACTAGCTACATGGCAAAAAGTCCAATATGTTCATATACAGGGAGGTAGCAATATGACAGATCAGTCCAACATATCCATGCAAAGAGAGCTAGCTACATTGCAGACGAGTCTAAAATGCCCATGTACGAGAAGTAGCTACGTGGCAGAGTAGTGCAACATTTCCATGTACAGAGTTCTAGCTACATGGCAGATGATTCCAACGTGTCCATATACTGAAAGTTAGCTACATGGCAGAGTAGTCCAACATGTCCATATACAGAGTACTAACTATATGGCAGAGTAGTCCAACATGTCCATATACTGAGAGTTAGCTACATGGCAGATGAGTCCAGCATGTGTATTTATACAGGACTAGCTACTAATGAGGATGAGTCCAACATGATCATGAAGAGACAGCTGGCTATATAGCTGTTAAGTACCATATGTCCAGATATAGAGAGCTAGCTACATAGCAAATGAGTCAAACATGTGCATACATAGTGGGCTAGCTAGAAGGCAGATGAATCCAACATGTTCATACAGAAAGAGCTGGCTACATGGCTGATAAGTCCAACATGTCCATATACAGAGAACTAGCTACATGGCAAAAGGTCCAATATGTTCATATACAGGGAGGTAGCAATATGGCAGACAAGTCAAACATATCCATGCAAAGAGAGCTAGCTATATTGCAGATGAGTCTAAAGTGCCCATTTACAGAGAAATAGCTATGTGGCAGAGTAGTGCAACATTTCCATGTACAGAGTTCTACCTACATGGCAGATGATTCTAACGTATCCATATACTGAGAGTTAGATACATGGCAGAGTAGTCCAACATGTCCATATACAGAGTACTAACTATATGGCAGAGTAGCTACAAGGCAGGTGAGTCCAACATGTACATACATAGAAAGCTGGCTACATGGCTGATGAGTCCAACATGTCCATATACAGAGAGCTAGCTACATGGCAGACAAGTCCAATATGTTCATATACAGAGAGCTACCTACAT
>NW_006408791.1:2597670-2603750 GCF_000296735.1 Chrysochloris asiatica | reverse complement strand
GAGTCCAACATGTCCATATACAGAGAGCTAGCTACATGGCAGACAAGTCCAATATGTTCATATACAGAGAGCTACCTACATGGTAGATCAGTCCAACATATCCATGCACAGAGAGCAACAGAATAGTGGAAGATTTCCATATAGAGAGTTCTAGCCACATGACAGATTAGTCCAACGTGTCTGTATACTGAGTGTTAGCTTCATGGCAGTAGTCCAACATGTCCAAATACGGAGTATTAGCTACATGGTGGAAGAGTCCAATTTGTCCATATAAAGAGAGCTAGCTACATGGCAGATAAGTTCAATATGTTCATATACAGAGAGCTACCTACATGGCAGATCAGTCCAATATTTCCATGCACAAAGACCTAGCTACATGGCAGATGAGTCCAAAATGTTGAAACACAATGAGTTACCTACAAGGCAGATCAGTCCAATATACCCATGCACAGAGAGCTACCTACATGGCGGAGTGGTGCAACATTTCCATATAAATAGTTTAGTTAAATGGAAAATTTGTCCAATGTGTCCATAGACTGAGAGATAGCTACATGGCACAGTAATCCAACATGTCTATATACTGAGTACTGGCTACATGGCAGATGTGTCCAACATGTCCATATACTGAAGGTTAGCTACATGTCAGATGAGTCCAGCATGTGTATATTTAGAGGGCAAGCAACAGGTCAGATGAGCCCAACATGTCCATATACTGATTACTAATTACATGGCAGACAAGTCCCATATGTTCATATACAGAGACTTACCTACATGGCATATCAGTTCAACATATCCATACACAGGGAGCTAGCTACATGGCCAACGAGTCCAAAATGTCCATATACATAGAGATACCATCATGGTTGAGTAGTGCAACATTTCCAAATACAGAGCACTTGCTACATGGTAGATGAGTCCAACATGTCCAGATACTGAGAATTTGCTACATGGCAGATGAGTCCAGCATGTGTATTTATACAGGACTAGCTACAAATGAGGATGAGTCCAACATGATCATAAAGAGACAGCTGGCTATATAGCTGATAAGTACCACATGTCCATATACAGAGAGCTAGCTACATAGCAGACAACTCCAATATGTTCATATACAGAGAGCTACCTATATGGCAGATCAGTCCGACACATCCATGTGCAGAGGGCTAGCTACATGGAAGACAAGTCTAAAATGTCAATATATAGAGAGATAGCTATAGGGCAGAGTAGTGCAACATTTCCATATACAGAGTTCTATCTACATGGCAAATGGTCCAACGTGTCTATGTACTGAGAATAAGCTATGTGGCAGATGTGACCAACATGTGTATATATAAAGGACTAGTTACAAGACAGATGACTCCAATAAGTTCATACAGAGCAAGTTCATACATGCCTGATGAGTCCAACATGTCCCTATACTGAGAGCTACCTACAAGACAGACAACTCCAATATGTTCATATACAGTGAGCTACCTACATGGCAAATACTCCAGCAAATCTGTGCACAGAGAGCTAGCTAAATGGCAGACAAGTCTAACATTTCCATATACAGAGAGCTAGCTACATAGTGGAGTAGTGCAACATTTCCATACACAGAATTATAGCTACATGGCAGATGAGTCCAACGTGTCCATATAATGAGAGCTAGCTACATGGAAGAATAGTGCAACATTTCCATGTACAGAGTTCTAGCTACATGGTAGAAGAGTGCAACATGTCCATATAGTGAGAGTTAGGTACATGGCAGATGAGTCCAACAAGTGTCTACATAGAGGATTAGCAACAAGTCAGATGAGTCCAACATGTTCATACAGAGAGAGCTGTTTACATGTCTGATGTGTCTAACATGTCCATATACAGAGAGCTAACTACATGGCAGACAAGTCCAATATGTTCATATACAGAGAGCTAGCTACATGTTAGATTAGTCTAACATATGCATGTACAGAGAACTACCTACATGACAGACGATTCCAAAATATCCATATAGAGTGAGTGCACTACATGGCAGAGTAGTGCAACATTTCCATATACAGAATTCTAGCTACACGGCAGATGAGTCCTACGAAATACGATGACAGAGAGCTAGCTACATGGCAGAGTACTGCAACATTTCCATATACAGAGTTCTAGCTACATGGTAGATGAGTCCAATGGGTCCATATACTGAGAGCAAGCTACATTGCAGAGTAGTCCAACATTTACATACACAGAGTACTAGCTACGTGGCAGATGTGTCCAACATGTCCTTATACTGAGGGTTAGTTAAATGGCAGATGAGTACAGCATGTGTATATTTAGAGAGCAAGAAACAGGTCAGAAGAATCCAACATGTTCATACACAGAGAGCTAGCTACATGTCTGATGAGTCCAACATTTCCATATACTGATTACTACCTACATGGCAGACAAGTCCCATATGTTCATATACAGAGAACTACCTACATGGCAGATCAGTCCAACATATCCATGCACAGCTACATGGCCGACGAGTACAAAATGTCCATATACAGAGAGATACCAACATGGCTTAGAGTTCTAGCTACATGGCAGATGAGTCCAACATGTCCATATACTGAAAGTTATCTACATGGCAGATGAGTCCACCATGTGTATTTACAGAGGACTAGCTACAATAGCATAGTGGTTACGAATCAGGCTGCAAAACTTAAGGTCAGCGGTTCAAAACTACCAGCTACTTCGTGGGAGAAAGAGCAGGCTTTCTACTCCCGTAAAGATTTACACCCTCGGAAACCCTGTACGGGGTCACTATGCGTCGAAAGCGACTCTACGGCACTTAACAACAACAACAGCTATAATGCAGATGAGTCCAACATGATCATACGTAGAGAGGGGGCTTCATGGGTGATGAGTACCACATGTCCATGTACAGAGAGCTAGCTACATAGCAGACAACTCCAATATGTTCATATTCAGAGAGCTACATACATGGCAGATCAGTACAACATATCCATGCACACAGAGGTAGCTGCATGGAATACAAGTCTAAAATGTCCATATACAGAAAGATAGCTATATGGCAGAGTAGTGCAACATTTCCATACACAGAGTTCTATCTACATGGCAGATGAGTTCAATGTGTCCATATACTGAGATCTAGCTGCATGGCAGAGTAGTCCAACATATCCATATAAAGAATACCAGCTAAATGGCAGATGAGTCCAATATGTCCATATACTGAGAGTTAGCTATGTGGCAGATGAATCCAACACATGTATATATAGTGGACTAGCTACAGTTAGATGACTCCAACATGTTCATACAGAGAGAGCTGACTACATGGCTGAAGAGTTCAGTATGTGTATATATAGAGTATTAGGTACAAGGCCGATGAGTCCAATAAGTTCATATACAGAGAGCTACCTACATGGCAGACGAGTCCAAAATGTCCATATACAGAGAGATAGTTACATGACAGAGTAGTGCAACATTTCCATATTCAGAGTTCTAGCTACATGGCAGGTAAGTCCAACGTATCCATATACTGAGAGCTAGCTACATGGCAGAGTACTCCAACATGCCCATATACATAGTACTAGCTACATGGCAGATAAGTCCAACATGTTCATATACTGAGAATTAGCTACGTGGCAGAAGAGTCCAATATGTTTATATTTAGAGGAATAGCTACAAGGCAGATTATACCAACACGTTCATACACAGAGAGCTGGCTACATGGCTGATGAGTCCTACATGTCCCTAAACTGAAAGCTACCTACATGGCAGACAAGTCCAATATGTTCATATACAGAGAGCTACCTATGGCAGATCAGTCCAATATATCCATGCACAGAGTTCTAGCTACATGGCGGATGAGTTGAAAATGCCAATATAGAAATAGCTAGCTACATGGCAGTGTACTGCAACATTTCCATATACAGAGTTCTAGCTACGTGGCAGATGAGACCAATATATCCATGCTACATGGCAGATGAAACCAATATGTGTACAATTATACAGCAAGCTACAATGTACATGAGTCCAACATGTTCATACAAAGAGAGCTGGCTACATGGCTGAATGGTCCAACATGTCCATATACTGAGAGATACCTATATGGCAGACAAGTCTAATATGTTCATATACAGAGAGCTGCCTATGGTTGATCAGTCCAACATATCCATGCACAGGGAGCTAGCTAAGTAGCAGACGAGTCCAAAATGTACATATACAGAGAGCTAGCTACATGGCAGAGTAGTGCTACATTTTCATATGCAGAGCTCTAGCTATATGGCAGATGGGTCCAACGTGTCCAAATACTGAGAGCTAGCTACATGGTAGAGTATTCCATCATGTACATATAGTGAGAACTAGCTACATGGCAGATGTGTCCAACATGTCCATATACTGAGGGTTAGCTACATGGCAGATAAGTCCAACATGTGTATATACAGAAAACGAGCTACAAGGCAGATGAGTCCAATATGTTCATGCAGAGAGACCTGGCTACATGGCTGATGAGTCCCACATGTCGATATACAGAGACCTAGCTACATGGCAGACAATTCCAATATGTTCATAGTTAGAGAGCTACCAACATGGCAGATCAGTCCAACATATCCATGCACATAGAGCGAGCTACATAGCAGACGAGACCAAAATGTCCTTACACAGAGAGCTACCTACATGGCAGTGTAGTGCAACAATTCCATACACAGAGTTCTAGCTACATGCAGATGAGTCCAACGTGTCCATATACTGATAGCTAGCTACTTAGCAGAGTAGTCTTTCATGTCCATATACAGAGTAGTAGCTACATGGCAGAGGAGTCCAATATGTCCATATATTGACAGTTAGCTACATGGCAGATGAGTCCAATATTTGTATATATAGAGGACTAGCTACAAGGCAGATGAGTCCAACATGTTCATACAGAGAGAGCTGGTTAATGGCTGATGAGTAAAACATGTCCATATACTTAGAGCTAGCTACATGGGAGACAAGTTGAATATGTTTTTTTGTTTGTTTGTTTGTTTTCTTTTTTAATGTTTTATTGTGAGTTATGTGATAATTTACATGGGAGAACATTGGTTTTACATACATTCTATCATATATCTTCACATTGCCATGGTTACAATCTCCTCCAAGCAATCCTTCCCGCATGCCCGCCAGGTATTCAGCACACAGTCACTCTCCCTCTCTGAATCTAAATTCTCCAGCTGCTCCATTGTTCCACGTCATAATCTCTGGCTCCATTTCAGGCGCCACTGCTTCTCTGGGTAGGGTCCCCGTCTCTGCTCTTCTCCCTTGATGGTCCTAGGGACCTCCGCTCCTAGACTGAAAAATTAATCACTCCCCTCCTTACTATAAAATGTCCACCTTTACATTTTCAACTCTCACAATCAGTCCTGATAACAATTATTCACTATTGTATCACAAGAGACCCATCTGTATTTCATTGCATCAGCCCCGGTTAGTCAGATTGAATACTACTCACTCGAGATTCTACCTTCCTCCAGGCCCTCTGGATCTAGGTTCTCTCTTGAAAGATTGTAGCCAGTAACTTCTTGCCTTTGTAGCCCCCCGCCCCCCATTTTGGGTAGCCAATGTCCAAGTTGCCCATCCCTGTCTACTCTGTGTGTGGAGGGTGTGGGAATGATTCTTGCTGTTAGTACTTGTTCCCTCTTTTGAGTTACTGCTTCCATAGGTGTAGGTCAAGTTCATCAAATTGTATGAGAATACTTCTTTTTTTTTCTTCTCCTCTTTTTTTACCTCTGGTTAAGCTCTCATCATCCAGTCATTGAAGCCAGGACAAATGGGTATTATCTGCACGTGTGAGTGTTCTTATGCATATGCCCTCTCTTTTTATCAGCTGTACACTTCACTCTCCACTTTAGTCTTCTTTGGCTATGTCACTGACTCTGGGCCCAAGAATCCCAGGTCTTGCCACACTGATGGCCAACCAGGTCTTCACCCGGGTTCACAGAAGTCTATAGAACATTGTAGGGCTTAGCTCACCGCTTCATTGATGTTTTTCCTTCACTTCCACTTATCGGTGTGGAGCATGGTCACCAATCACAGCGTGTATTCCCATTGAGTCTTAGTCTTGGAAGGGGGTTTGC
>NW_006408791.1:2595136-2597445 GCF_000296735.1 Chrysochloris asiatica | reverse complement strand
TTGCAGAGGATCCGCAGGAAGCCTCCTTCACTGGGCACTTTGTATCTCCATTTTAGGTATGTCAATCAGTTAAAGGCAGAAGACCGACTTACAAGATTTCTATGGTGATGCTTTTTGCTATTCCTTTCTCTCCCCCTCCAGTGTTTATTTTATTATATAATGTTAGGAATACCAAGATTCAAAATACAGCCAAGCATCTTAATATTGTTCCCCCCTTTTCCACATTCCAACCATTACTCGATCTCTGTATCTCAGAACTCTGTTGTTCTCAACTTGTGCATATATCATTATTTACCTCTGTCTCACTTAGCCCATTGAGACCTTATTTACCTCTGTCTCACTTAGCCCATTGAGACCTAATTGTTCTCAACTTGTGCATATATCATTGTTTACCTCTGTCTCACTTAGCACATTGAGACCTTTGTTCTTCCACTCCCTTCTCCCTACTTGTATATTACCCCTCCCTACCACCCAAACTATCCTGTGTCTAATCCCTGCCCTGTGCTCCACCTTCCCTTCCCTCCCCTCACCCACCTCCAACATCACAATAATCAACGAAGAATCTCCCCACCCCCCTTTTGTATGGGTCCTTTCCCTTAGTCTTTTACAGTAGTGGTCCTCTTTTTGTGACTGACTAATTCCACTCAACATAATGCCTCAAGGTTCATTCATGTTATGTGGAGGCTTTCAGCTTCCTTGTTGTTCTTCAATGTAGCATAGTATCCCATTGTGTGTATGTACCATAGTTTGTTTATCCATTCTTCAGTTGATGGGCACTTTGGATGCCTCCATCTTTTTGTTATTGTAAATAGTAGTGCTGCTGTGAATATTGGTGTGCATATATCTTCCCGGACTGTGGCTCTTTTGTCTTGTGGGTAAATACCACATAGAGGAATTGTTGGATCATAAATATTTCTATTTTCAACCTTCTGAGGAAACGCCATATTGCTTTCCATAGAGGTTGGATCATTTTGCAGTCTCACCAGCAATGCAAGAGTGTCCCAGTCGAATATGTTCTTATACAGAAAGCTACCTACATGACGGATCAGTTCAACATATCCATTCACAAAGAGGTAGCTATATGGCAGACAAGTCCAAAATGTCCATATACATAGAGCTAGTTACATGGCAGAATAGTGCAACATTTCCATATACAAAGTTCTAGCTACATGGCAGATGAGTACATTGTGTCCATATACTGAGAGCTAGCTACTTTGCAAAGTAGTGCATCATGTCCATATACAGAGAACTAGCTACATGGCAGATGAGTCCAACATGTGTATATATAGAGGACTAGTTATAAGGCAGATGAGTCCCACATGTCCATATACTTAGAGCTAGCTACATGGCAGACAAGTAGAATATGTTCATATACAGAGAGCTAGGTACATGGAAGAATAGTGTAACATTTCCATATAAAGAGTTCTAGCTACTTGGCAGATGAGTGCAACGTGTTCATATACTGGGAACTTGCTACATGGAAGAGTACTCCAACATGCCCATATACATAGTACTAGCTACATGGCTGATAAGTCCAACTTGTTCATACAGAAGGAGCTGGCTATATGGCTAATGAGTCCAACATGTCCTTATAAAGAGAGCTAGCTACATGGCAGACAAGTCCAATATGTTCATATACAGAGAGCTCCCTACAAGGCAGATCAGTCCAACATATCTATGCACAGAGAGCTAGCTACATGGCAGACGAGGCCAAAATATCCATATACTGAGAGCTGGCTACATTGCACAGTAGTCCAACATTTCCGTATACAGAGTTCTAGTTACATGGCACATGAGTAGAACGTGTCCATATACTGAGAGCTAGCTACATGGCAGAGTAGTCCAACATGTCCATATACAGAGTGCTAGCTATATGTCAGATAAACTCAACATGTCCATATATTGAGAGTTAATTTCATGGAAGATGACACCAACATATGTACAATTATAGGTCAAGCTACAAGGCACATGAGTCCAACATGATCATACACAGAGAGCTGGCTACATGTCTGATGAATCTAACATGTCCATATACTGAGAGCTACTTACATGGCAGATAAGTCCTATACTTTCATATACAGCGAGCTACCTATGGCAGATCAGTCCAACATATACATGCACAGAGAGCTACCTACATGGCAGACGAGTCCAAAATGTCCATATAGGGAAAGCTAGCTACATGGAAGGGCGGTCCAACAAGTCCATATACAGAGTACTAGCTGCATGGCAGATGAGACCAACATGTCCATATATTGAGAGTTAATTACATGGCAGATGAAACCACATGTGTACATTTATAGGTCAAGCTT
>NW_006408791.1:2581527-2584497 GCF_000296735.1 Chrysochloris asiatica | reverse complement strand
AGATTCATACATAGAAAGCTGGATACATGGCTGGTGAGTGCACCATGCTCATATCCTCAGAGCTAGCTACATGGAATACACGTCCAATATGTTCATATACAGATAGCTACCTACAAGGCAGATCAATCTAACATATCCATGTATGGAGAGCTAGCCACATGGCAGACGAGTACAAAATGTCCTTATAGAGAGAGCTAGCTACATGGTAGAGTAGTGCAACATTTCCATAAACAGAGTTTTAGCTACATGGCAGATGAGTCCAACGTGTACATATACTGAGAGCTAGCTCCATGGCAAACTATACCAACAGGTCCATATACAGTGTACTAGGTACATGGCAGATTAGTCCATATACTGAGAGTTATATGTATGGCCAATGAGTCCAATATCTTCATGAACAGAGAGCAACTTGCATATCAGATCAGTCCAACATATCCATGTACAGAGAGCTAGCTACATGACCGACGAGTCCAAAATGTCCATATACAGAAAGCAACCTGCATATCAGATCAGTCCAATATATGCATGTATAGAAAGCTAGCTACATGGCAGATGAGTCCAAAATATCCATATACAGAGAGTAATCTACATGACAGAGTAGTGCAACATTTCCATATACAGAGTTCAAACTACATGTCAGATGAGTCCAAGTTGTCCATACACAGAGAGCTAGCTACATGGCAGAGTAGTGCAACATTTCCATTTAAAGAATTGTAGTTACACGGCAGAGTAGTCCAATGTTTCCATATACTGAGAGCTAGCTACATGGCAGAGTAGACCAACATGTCCATATACAGAGTACTAGCTACATGGCGGTTGAGTCCAATATGTCCATAAACTGAGTGTTAGCTACATGTCACATAAGCCCAACATGTGTATATTTAGAGGGCTAGCAAAAGGCAAATGAGTCCAAGATGTGCATAATCAAATAGCTGGCTACATGACAGATCTTTCCAATATATCCATGTACAGAGAGCTAGCTACATGGCAGACGAGTCCAAAATGTCCCTATACAGAGAGGTAACTACTTGGCAGAGTAGTGCAACATTTCCATATACAGAGTTTTACCTACATGGCAGATGAGTCCAACGTGTCCATATACAAAGAGCTAGCTACATGGCAGAGTAGACCAGCATGTCCATATACAGAGTACAAGCTACATGGCGGTTGAGTCCAATATGTTACTATACTGAGAGCTAACCACATGGCAGATGAATCCAACATGTGTATACTTAGAGAGCTCGTAGTAAGGCAGATAAATCCAACATATTCTTACACAGACAACTGGCTACATGGTTGATGATTCCAACATGTCCATATACTGAGAGATAGCTACATGGCAGACAAGTCCAATATGTTCATGTACAGAGAGCTACCTATATGACAGATTAGTCCAACATATTCATGTACATTGAACTAGCTACATGGCAGAGTAGAGCAACATTTCCATATACAGAGTTCTAGCTGCATGTCAGATGAGTACAACCTGTGAATATACTGAGAGCTAGCTACATGGCAGACTAGTCCAACAGGTCCATATACAGAGTTCTAGCTACAGGGAAGATGTTTACAACATGTCCATATACTGAGAATTAGCTACATGGCAGACGAATCCAACATGTGTATATTTAGAGGGCTAGCTACAAGGCAGATGAGTTCAACATGTTCATACAGTGAGAGCTGGTTACATGGCTGATGAGTCCAACATGTCCATATAAAGAGTGCTAGCTATATGGCAGACAAGTCCAATATGTTCATATACAGAAATCTACCTACATGGCAGATCTCTACAACATATCCAGGCACACAGAGCAAGCTACATGGCAAACGAGTACAAAATTTCCATGTAGAGAGAACTAGCTACATGGCAGAGTAGTCCAACATTTTCATATACAGAGTTCTAGCTACATGGCAGATGAGTCCAGCATGTTCATATACTCAGAGTTAGCAACATGGAAGAGGAGTCCATCATGTGTATATGTAGAGGACTAACTACAAGGCAGATGAGTCCAACATGTTCATACAGACAGACCTGGCTACATGACTGATTATTCCAACATATGTTTATATTGAAGACTAGCTACAAGGCAGATGAGTCCATCATGTTCACACAGAGAGAGCTGGCTACATGGCTGATGAGTCCAACATGTGTATATATAGAGTACTAGCTACATGGCAGAGGAGTCCAACATGTCCATATACTAATAGTTAGCTACATGGCAGAGGAGTCCAACATGTGTATATTTCGAGGGCTCGAAACAAGGCAGATGAGTCCAACATACTCATACAGAGAGAGGTGGATACATGGCTATTAAGACCAATATGTCCATATACTGAGACCTAGCTACATTATAGACAAATCCAATATGTTCATATACAGAGAGCTACCTACATGGCAGATCAGTCCAACATATCCATTTACAGAGAGTTAGCTAGATGGCAGATGATTCCAAAATGTGCATATACACAGAGCTAGTTACATGGCAGAGTAGTGCAACATTTCTGTATACAGTGTTCTAGCAACATGGCAAAGTAGTCCAACATGTACATATACAGAGACCTAGCTATATGGCAGAGTAGTGCAATATTTCCATATACAGACTTCTATCTACATGGCAGATGAGTCCAATATGTTCATATACTGAGACCTAGCTACATGGCAGAGTCGTCAAACATGTCAATGTACAGAATACTAGCTATATTGTAGATAAGCCCAACATGTCCATATACTAAGGGTAAGCAATGTGAGAGATGAGTCCAACTTGAGTATATTTTGAGGGCTAGCTACAAGGCAGATGAGTTCAATATGTTCATACACAGAGAGATTGCTACATGGCTGATGAGTCCAACATATGCATATACTGAGAGCTAGCTACATGGCAAACAAGTCCAATATGTTCATATAAAGAGAGCTAACTAAATAACAGATCAGTCCAACATATCCATTTACAGTGAGCTAGCTACATGGCA
>NW_006408791.1:2577466-2580481 GCF_000296735.1 Chrysochloris asiatica | reverse complement strand
TCATGACAGAGTAGTCCAAAGTGTCCATATACAGAGTACTAGCTACATGGCAGATGAGTCCAACATGTTCATACAAAGACAGCTATCTACATGGCTGATGAGTCCAACATATCCATATACTGAGAGCTAGCTACATGGAAGACAAGTCCAATATGTTCCTATACAGAGCGCTAACTACATAACAGATCAGTCCAACATATCCATTTAAAGTGAGTTACCTAAATGGCATACGAGTCCAAAATGTCAATATACAGAGCGCTAGTTACAATGCAGAGTAGTGCAACATTTCCATATGCACTGTTTTAGCTATATGGCAGAAGAGTCCAACATGTCCATATACAGAGAGCTAGCTACATGGCAGAGAATTGCAAAATTTCCATATACAGAGTACTAGCTACATGGCAGATTAGTCCAACATGTCCATATATTGAGAGTTACATACATGGCAGATGAGTCCAATATATTCATATACAGAAAACAAACTACATAACAGAGCAGTCCAACTTATCCATGTACAGAGAGCTAGCTACATGGCAGACGAGTCCAAAATATCCATGTTCAGAGAGCAAGCTGCAAAGCACAGTAGTGCAACATTCCCATATACAGAGTTCAAGCTACATGGCAGATGAGTTCAAGTGTCCATATACAGAGAGGTAGCTACATGGCAGAAAACTGCAAATTTCCATATACAGAGTTGTAGTAACATGGCAGAGTAGTCCAATGTGTCCATATACTGAGAAGTAGCTACATGGCAGAGTAGTCTAACATATCCATATAGAGAGAACTAGCTTCATGGAGGATGAGTCCAACATGTCCATTAACTGAGAGTTAGCTACATGTCCAATAAGTCCAACATATGTATATTTAGAGAGCTAGAAAAAGGCAAATGTATCCAAAATGTTCATATTCAGAGAGCTGGCTACATGGCAGATCAGTCCAACATATCTATGTACAGAGAGCTAGCTACATGGCAGAGTAGTCCAACATGTCCATATACAGTGTAATAGCTACATGACAGATGAGTCCAATATGTCCATATGCAGAGAGCTAGCTACATGTCAGAGTAGTGCAACATTGCCATGTGCACAGTTTTAGCTACATGGCAGATGAGTCCAATGTGTCCATATACTGAGAGCCTGCTACATGGCAGAGTAGTCCAATATTTCCATATTCAGAGTACTAGCAACATGGCAGATGAGTCCAACATGTCCATATACTGAGAGTTAGCTACATGGCAGATGAGTTCAACATGTGTATATATAGAGGACTAGCTAAAAGACAGATGCGTCCAACAGGTTCATATATGGAGTGCTGGCTACATGTATGATGAGTCCAACATATCCATGCACAGAGAGCTAGCTACATGACAGAGCATTGCAACATTTCAATACACAGAGTTCTGGATACATGACAGATGAGGCCAACGTGTCCACATAAATGGAGCTAGCTACATGGCAGTGTATTGCAATATTTCCATATACAGAGTTCTAGCTACATGGCAGAGAATTGCAACATTTTCCTATACAGAGTTCTAGCTACATGGCAGATGAGGCCAACATGTGCATATACAGAGAGTTAGCTACATGGCAGAGTAGTGCAACATTTCAATATCCAGTGTTCTGGATTCATGGCAGATGAGGCCTACAAGTCCACATACACGGAGCTAGCTACATGGCAGAGTAGTGCAACATTTCAATATGAGAGTACTTGATACAAGCAGATGAGTCTAACGTATCCATATACAGAGAGCTAGCTACATGGCAGAGTAGGGCAACATTTCAATATACAGAGTTCTAGCTACATGGCAGATGAGTACAACATGTCCATATACTGAGAGCTAGCTACATGGAAGATATGTCCAACATGGCCATATACAAAGAGCTAGCTACCTGGCAGAGAAGTGCAACATTTCCATATACAGAGTTCAAGCTACATGACAGAAGAGTCCAACATGTCCATATAGTGAAAGTTAGCTACGTTGCAGATAAGTCCAGCATGTGTATATTTAGAGGACTACCTACAAGGCAGATGAGTCCAAAATGTCCATATACAGAGAGCTAGCTGCATGGCAGACAAAACAAAAATGTCATCTACAGAGAGCTACCTACATAGCAGATCAGTCCAAAATATCCATGTACACAAAATTAGCTACTTGGAAGTGTAGTACATTTCCATATACAGAGTTCTAGCTACATGGCAGATGAGTCCAATGTGTACGTATACTAAGAGATAGCTAAATGGCAGAGTTGTCCAACATGTCCATATACAGAGTACTAACTACATGGCAGATGAGTCCAACATGTTCATATATTGAGAGTTAGCTACAAGCCAGATGAATCCATCATGTGTATATTTAAAGGACTAGCTACAAGGCAGATGAGTCCAACATGTTCATACACAGCGAGCTGGCTACATAGCTGATGAGTCCAACATGTGTATATATAGAGGACTAGCAACAAGGCAGATGAGTCCAACATGTTCATATGGAGAGAGCTGTCTACATGGCTGGTGAGTCCAACATGTCCCTATACTGAGAGCTCGCTACATGTCAGACAAGTCCCATATGTTAATATACAGAGAGCTACCTACATGGCAGATCAGTCCAACATATCCATGTACAGAGAGCTAGCTACATGGCAGATGAGTCCAAAATGTGCATATTCATAGAGTTAGCTACATGGCAGATGAGTCAAACGTGTCCATATATAGAGAACTAGCAACATGGGAGAGTAGTGCAACATTTCCATATACAGAATTCGAGCTACGTGGCAGAGGAGTTCAACTTGTCCATACACACAGAGCTAACTACAGGGTAGAGTATTGCAAGTTGTTCATATACAGAGTTCTAGCTACATGGCAAATGAGTCCAACGTGTGCTTATAATGGGAGCTCACTCCATGGCACATGAGTCCAACATGTGTATATTTAAAGGGCTAGCTACAAGGTATATGAGTCCAACAGGTTCATTAACAGAGAGCAGGCTACTTGTCAGATGAATCCAACATGTCCATATAC
>NW_006408791.1:2568854-2575321 GCF_000296735.1 Chrysochloris asiatica | reverse complement strand
ATCCAACATGTTCATACAGAGAGAGCTGACTACATGGCTGAGGAGTCCAACATGTCCATATACAGAGAGCTGGCTACATGGCAGTGTAGTGCAACATTTACATATACAGAGATCTAGCTACATGACATATGATTCCAACGTGTGTATATACTGAGAGCTAGCTACATGGCAGAGTACTCCAACATGTCCATATAAAGAGTACCAGCTACATGGCAGATGAGTACAACATGTCCATATACTGAGAGTTAGCTACTCGGCAGATGAGTCCAACATGTGTATATTTAGAGGGCAAGCTGAAAGGCAGATAAGTCCAACATATCCATCAACTGAGAGCTAGCTACATGGCAGACAAGTTCAATATGTTCATATACAGAGAGCGACCTACATGGCAGATCAGTCCAAGATATCCACGCACAGAGAAATAACTAGATGGCAGACGAGTCCAAAATGTCTATATAAAGAGAGTTAGCTATATGGCAGAGTAGTGCAACATTTCCATATACAGAGTTCAAGGTTCATGGCAGATGAGTCCAACGTGTCCATATACTGAGAGTTAGTTACATGACAGATGTGTCCAAATGTGTATATTTAGAAGGCTAGCTTCAAGACAGATGAGTCCAATATGTTCATACACAGAGAGCTAGCTACATGGCTAATGAATTCAACATGTCCATATACTGAGAGCAAGGTACATGGCAGACAAGTCCAATATGTTCATATACACAGAGCTCCCTACATGATAGATCAGTCCAACATATCCATGCACAGAGAGCTAGCTACATGGCAGACAAGTACAAAATGTCCATATACGGAGAGCTAGCAACATGACAGATTAGTGCAACATTTCCATATACAGAGTTCTAGCTACATGGCAGATGAGACCAACTAATCCATATACAGAGATCTAGATACATAGCAGACAAGTCCAACATGTTCATATAGAGAAAGCTACCTAAATGGCAGATCAGTCCAACATATCCTTGCACGGAGAGCTTGTTACAAGGCAGACGAGTCCAATATGTCCATATACACAGAGCTACCAGCATGGCAGAGTAGTGCCACATTTTAATATACAGAGTTCTAGCTCCATGGCATATGAGTTCAATGTGTCCATATACCAAGAGCTAGCTAAATGGCAGAGAAGTAAAACTAGCTACATGGAAGAGGAGTCCAACATGTCCATATACTGAATTTAGGTGCATGGTAGATGAGTCCAACATGTGATTATATAGAGGACTAGCTACAAGGAAGATGAGTACAACATGTTCATGCAAAGAGAGATGGCTACAAGCCTGATGAGTCCAACATATCCATACACAGAGATCTAGCTACATGGCAGACAAGTCCAATATGTTCATATAAAGAGAGCTACCTAAACGGCTGATCAGTCCAACAAATCCTTGTACAGAAAGCTAGCTACCTGGCAGACGACTTAAAAATGTCTATATACAGAGTGTTAACTACATGGAAGAGTAGTGCAACATTTCCATATACAGAGTTCTAGCTACATGGCAGATGTTTCCAACATATCCATACACTGGGAGTCAGCTACCTGGCAGAGGAGTTCAATATGTGTATATTTAGAGGGCTATCTATATGGCAGAGAAGTCCAATATCTTCATATGCATAGAATACCTACATAGAAGATCAGTCCAAAATATCCATGTACAGAGAGCAAGCTACATGTCAAACGAGTCCAAAATGTCCATATACAGAGAGCTAGCTGCATGGCAGAGTAGTGCAACCATTCCATATACAGAGTTCTAGGTACATGGCAGATAAGTCCAACGTGTCCATATACAGAGAGTTAGCTACATGACAGTCATCCAACATGTGTATATTTAGAGAGCTAGCTACAAGGCAGATGAGTCCAACATATACACAAACAGAGAGCTTGCTACATGGCTAAGGAGTCCAACATATCCATATACTTATAGCTAACAACATGGCAGACAAGTCCAATATCTTCACATACAGAGAGCTATCTACATAGCAGATCCGTCCAACATAGCCATATACAGAAGGCTAGCTACATGGCCGACGAGTCCAAAATGTCCATATCCAGAGAGTTAGTTACATCGAAGAGTAGTGCCACATTTCCATATACAGAGTTTTAGCTACATGGCAGATGAGTTCAACATATCCATATATTGGGAGTTAGTTCTGTGGCAGATGAATGCAACATGTGTACTTTTAGAGGGCTAGCTACATGGCAGAGAAGTCCAATATCTTCATATACATACAATACCTACATAGCAGATCAGTCCAACATATCCATGTACAGAGAGCAAGCTACATGTCAAATGAGTCCAAAATATCCATATACAGAGAGATAGTTATATGGCAGAGTAATGCAACATTTCCATATACAGTGTTCTAGATTCATGACTGATGAGTCCAACATGTCTATATACAGAGAGTTAGCTATAGGCCAGACAAGTCCAATATGTTCGTATACAGAGAGTCACCTACATGACAGATCAGTCCAACTTATCCAGGCAAAGAGAGAAAGCTACATGGCAGATGAGTCCAAAATCTCCATATAGAGAGACCTAGTTATATGGCACAGTAGTCCAACATTTTGATATACAGATTTCTAGCTACGTGGCAGATGACTCCAACATGTCCATATACTTACAGTTAGCTACATGGCAGATGAGTCCAGCATGTGTATATATAGAGGACTAGCTACAAGGCAGATGAGTCCAATATGTTCATACAGAGAGACCTGGCCACATGACTGATTAATCTAACATGTGTATATATAGATGACTAGCTATGAGGCAGATGAGTCCAACATGTTAATACAGAGAGAGCTAGCTACATGCCTGATGAGTCCAACATGTTCATATACATAGAGCTAGCTATATGATGAGTCTAAATGTCCATATACAGAGAGTTTGCTGCATGGCAGAGTCGTGCAACATGTCGATATACAGAGCACTATATACATGGCAGATGAGTCCAACATGTCCATATACTGAAAGTTAGCTACATGGCAGAGGAGTCCAACATGAGTATATTCAGAGGATTAGCTACAAGGCAGATGAGTCCACCACGTTCATACAGAGGGCTGGCCAAATGGCTGATGAGTCCAACATGTGTATATACAGAGGACTAGCTATAAGGCAGATGAGTCCAAAAAGTTCATTTAGAGAGAGCTGGCTACACGGCTGATGAGCCCCACATGTCCGTATACAGAGAGTTAGCTACATGACAGAAAAGTCCAATATGTTTATATACAGAGAGCTACTTACATGGCAGATCAGTACAACTCTCCATGCATAGAGAGCTAGCTACATGGCAGATCAATCCAAAATATCCATATACAGATATCGAGCTACATGGCAGAATAGTGCAACATTGCCAAATACACATTTCTAGGTACATGGCAGATGAGTCCAACGTGTCAATATACAGAGAGCTAGCTACATGGCAGAGTAGAGTAACATTTCCATATACAGAGATCTAGCTACAGGGAAGATGAGCCCAATGTATTCATATACTGAGAGCCAGCTACATGGCAGAATAGTCCAACATGTCCATATACAGAGTACTAGCCACATGGCAGATGAGATCAAAGTGTCCATATATTGAGAGTTAATTATATTGCAGATGAGACCAACATGTGCGCATTTATAGGGCAAGCTACAAAGCATACGAATCCAAAATGTCCAGATACAGAGACCTAACTACATGGCAGAGTAGTATAACATTTCCATATACAGAAATCTAGCTACAGGGCAGATGTGTTCAACGTGTCCATATACTGAGAGCTAGCTACATGGCAGAGTAGTCCAACATGTCCATAAACAGAGTACTAGCTACATAGCAGATGAGTCCAACATGTACACATACGGAGAGAGCTGGCTACCTGGCTTGTGAGTCCAACATGTGTATATATGGAAGACTAGCCACAAGGTAGATGAGTCCAACATGTTCATACCGAGAGAGCTGGCTACACGGATGATGCGTCCAACATGTGTATGTACAGAGGACTAGCTTCAAGGAAGATGAGTCCAACATGTTCATACGGAGAGAGCTGTCTACCTGGCTGATGAGTCCCACATGTACGTATACAGAGAGCAAGCTAAATGGCAGAAAGTCCACTATGTTCATATACTGAGGGCTACTTACATGGCAGATCAGCCCAACATATAAATGCACAGAGAGCTTGCTTCATGTCAGATGAGTCCAACATGTCCATATACTGAGAGTTAGCTACATGACAGATGAGTCAAATATGTGTATATATAGAAGACTAGATACAAGGCAGATGAGTTCAACATATTCATACGGAAAGAGCTTGCTTCATGGTTGATGAGTCCCTTATGACCATATACAGAGAGATAGCTACATGGCAGACAAGTACAATATGTTCATATGCAGAAAGCTACCTACATGGCAGATCAGTCCAACATACCCATGCACAGAGAGCTAGCTACATGGCAGATGAGTCCAAAATGTCCATATACAGAGAGTTAGCTACATGGCAGTGTAGTGCAATAATTCCATATACATAATACTAGCTACATGGCAGATGAGTTCAACGTGTTCATATACTTAGAGCTAGCTCCATGGCAGATGAGTCCAACATGTCCATATACTGAGAGTTAGCTACATGGCAGATGAGTCCAACATGTGTATATATAGAGGACTAGCTACAATTCAGATTAGTTTAACATGTTCATACAAAGAGAGATGGCTACATAGCTGATGAGTCCAACATGTCCATATAAAGAGAGCTAGCTACATGGTAGACAAGTTCAATATGTTCGTATACAGAGAGCTACCTACATGGCAGATCAGTCCAACATATCCATGAACAGAGAGCTACCCACATGGCAGACGAGTCCAAAATGTACATATAAAGAGATCTAGCTACACTGCAGGCAGTGCAACATTTCCATATACAGAGCTCTAGCTACATGGCAGAATAGTCCAACGAGTCCATACATGGCAGAATAGTCCAAGATATCCATATAAAGAGTACGAGCTACATGGCAGATGAATCCAACATGTCCATAAACTGACTGTTAGCTACAAGACAGATGAGTCCGACTTGTGTATATATAGGGGACTAGCTAAAATGCATAAGAGTCTAACATGTTCATACAGAGAGAGCTGGCTTCATGGCTGATGAGTCTGACATGTCTATATGCAGAGAGGTAGCTACTTGGCAGACAAGTCCATTATGTTCATATTCAGAGAGATACCTACATGGCAGATCAGTCCAACATATCCATGCACAGAGAGCTAGCTACATTGCAGATGAGTCCAAAATGTCCATATACAGAGACTAGCTACATGGAAGAGTAGTGCAACATTTCCATATACAGAGATCTATCTACATGACAGATGAGTCCAACGTGTCCATATACTGAGAGTTAGCTACATGACAGATGAGTCCAACATGTGTTTCTTTAGAGGACCACCTACAACGAAGGTGAGCCCTACATGTTCATACACAGAGAGCTGGCTACATGGCCGTTGAGTCCCATATACTGAGTGCTACCTATATGGCAGAATAGTGCAATATGTTCATATACAGAGAGCTACCTATGGCAGATCAGTTCAATATATCCATGAATAGAGAGCTAGCTATATGGCACAAGAGTCCAAAATGTCCATATAGAGAGAGCTAGCGACTTGGGAGAGTAGTGAAACATTGCCATATACAGAGTTCTAGCTACATGGCAGACAAGACAAACATGTCCACATACTGAGCTAGGTACTTGGCAGAGTAGTGCAACATGTCCATATACAGAGTACACGCTACATGGCATACGATTCCAAAATGTCCACATACAGAGAGTTAGTTACATGGCAGATGAGTCCAACATGTGTACATTTATTGGGCAAGCTACAAGGCAGATGAATCCAACATGTTAATACAAAGAGAGATGGCTACATGGCTGATGAGTCCAACATGTCCACATACAGAGAGCTAGCTACATGACAGACAAGTCCAATATGTTCATATACAGAGAGCTAACTACATGGCAGTTCAGTCCAACATAACCATGCATAGAGAGCTAAATCCATGGCAGATGAGTTCAAAATGTACATATACAGAGACCTAGCTGCATGGAAGATGGGTGCTACATTTCCATATACAGAGTTCTAACAACATGGCAGATGAGTCCAATGTGTTCATATACTGAGAGCTAGCTACATGGCAGAGTAGTCAAACATGTCCATATACAGAGTACTAGCTACATGGCAGATGAGTCCAACATGTCCATATACTGAGAGTTAGCTACATGGCAGATGAGTTCAACATGTGTATATATAGAGGACTAGCTACAAGGCAAATGAGTCCAACCTGTTCATACAGAGAGAGCTGGCTACATAACTGATGAGTCCAACATGTGTTTATATAGAGGATTAGCTACAAGACAGATGACTCCAACATGTTTATACAGAAAGAGCTGGCTACATGGCTGATAAGTCCAACATGTCCATAT
>NW_006408791.1:2560493-2567409 GCF_000296735.1 Chrysochloris asiatica | reverse complement strand
AGCTAGCTACATGACAGAATAGTCCAACATGTCCATATACAGTGTACTAGCTACATGACAGATGAGTACATCATGTCCATATAGTGATGAGTTCAAAATGTGTATATATAGAGAGCTAGTTACAAGGTAGATGAGTTCAACATGTCCATACACTTAGAGCTAGCTACATGGCAGAGTAGTCCAACATGTCCATATACAGAGTTCTAGTACATTGCAGATAAGAAAAAACATGTCCATATACTAAGAGTTAGCTACAAGGCAGATGAGTCCAACATGTGTGTATTTAGATGGCTACTTCCAAGGCAGATGAGTCCAACATGTCAATACACAGAAAACTGGCTACATGGCTGATGAGTCCAACACGTACATATACTGAGAGCTAGCTACATGGCAGTCAAGTCCAATATGTTCATATACAGAGAGCCACCTAAATGGCAAATCAGTCCAACATACCCATGCACAGAGAGCTAGCTAAAAGGCAGACGAGTCCAAATGTCCATATACAGAGAGCTAGCTACATGGCAGAGTAGTGCAACCATTCCATAGACAGAGTTTTAGCTACATGGCAGATGAGTCCAACTATCCGTACATTGAGAGCTAGCTACATGGCAGATGATTCCAACACATGTATATATAGAGGACTAGTTACAAGGCAGATGAATCCAACATGTTCATACACAGAAAGGTCGTTACATGGTTGACGAGTCCAGTATGTTAATATATAGAGCTCTACCTACATGAAAGATCATTCCAAAATATCCTTGTACAAAGAGATATCTACAAGGAAGACGAGTCCAAAATGTCCATATACTGAGAGCTAGCTACATGGCAGAGTAGTGCAATATGTCCCTAAACAGAGTTCTAGCTACATGGCAGATGAGTACAACGTGTCCATATACGGAGAGTTAGCTACTTGGCAGATGAGTCCAACAAGTGTATATTTATAGGGCTAGCTACAAGGCAGATGAGTCCAACATGTTCATACACAGAGAGCTGGTTACATGGCAGATGAGTCAACATATCCATATACTGAGAGTTAGATACCTGACACATGAGTCCAACATGTGTATATTTAGGGGGTTAGCTACATGGCAGTGTAGTGTAACATTTCTGTATACCGTGTTCTAGCTACATGGCAGATGAGGCCAACTTGTTCATATACAGAGAAAGAGCTACATGGCAGAGTAGTGCATCATTTCCATAAACAGAGTTCTTGCTAAATGCCACATGATTCCAACGTGTCCATATATTGACAGATAGTTACATGGCAGATAACTCCAACATGTCCATATACAGAGAGCTAGCTACATGGCAGAGTAGTGCAACATTTCCATATACAGATTTCTAACTACATGGCCCATGATTCCAACGGGTCAATATACTGAGAGGAGGCTACATGGCAGATGAATCCAACATGTCCATATACAGAGAGCTAGCTACATGGCAGAGTATTGAAACATATCCATATACAGAGTTTCAGCAACATGGCAGCTGAGTCCATCTATGCATACATTGAGAGCTAACTACATGGCAGATGATTCCAACATATGTATATATAGAAGACTAGCTACAAGGCAGATGTGTCCAACATATTCATACACAGAAAGGTCGCTACATGGCTGACGAGTCTAGTATGTTCATATATAGAGAGCTACCTACATGACAGATCAGTCCAACTTATCCTTGTTCAGAGAGATATCTACATGGCAAACAAGTCCAAAGTGACCATACACTGAGAGCTAGCTACATGGCAGAGTAGTGCAATATTTCCATATACAGAATTCTAGCTACATAACAGATGATAGCAACTTGTCCATGTACAGAGAGATAGCTACATGGTAGAGTAGTGCAACATGTCCATATACAGAGTTCCAGCAACATGGCAGATGAGTCCAATGTATCCATACATTGGCAGCTAGCTACATGGCAGATGAGTCCAACATATTTATATAGAGAGGACTACCTACAAGGCAGATGAGACCAACATGTTCATACACAGAGAGCTGACTACATGGCTGCTAGGTCCAACATGTCCATATACTGAGTACTAGCTACATAGCATACAAGTCCAATATGTTCATATACAAACAACTACCTACATGGCAGATCAGTCCAACATTTCCATATACTGAGAGTTAGCTACATGGCAGATGAGTCCAAGATGTGTATATTTAGAAGGCTAACTACAAAGCAGTTGAGTGTAACCTATTCATACACAGAGAGCTGACTACATGGCTGATGAGTCCAACAGGTCCATATACTCAGATCTAGCTATATGGCAGACATGTCCAATATGTTCATATACAGAGAGCTACCTATACAGCAGATCGGTCCAACATATCCATATACAGAATTCTAGCTTCATGGTAGACGAGTCCAACATGTCCATATACAGAGAGCTAGCTACATGGCAGAGTAGTGCAACATTTCCATATACACAGTTCTAGATACATGGCAGAGGAGTCCAAAGTGAGCATATACTGACAACTAACTAAAGGGTAAAGTAGTCCAACATGTCCATATACAGAGTACTAGCTACATGGCAGATTAGTCAAACACTTCCATATACAGAGAGTTAGCTACATGGCAAATAAGTACAATATCTTCATATACAGAGAGCAACATAAATAGGATATCCGTCCAATATATCCATATACCGAGATCTAGCTTCATGGCAGAATAGTGCAACATTTCCATATACAGAGTTCTAGCTACATGGCAGATGAGTCGAACGTGTCTATATACTGAGAGCTAACTACATGACAAAGAAACCCAACATATCTGTATACAGAGTTCTAGCTACATGGCCCAATGGGTCCATATACTGAGAGGAAGCTACATGGCTCATGATTCCAATGGGTCCATTTACTGAGAGGAAGCTACATGGCAGATGAATCCAACATGTCCATATACAGAGAGCTAGCTACATGGTAGATGATATCAATGTGTCCATATACAGAGATCTAGCTACATGGCAGAGTACTGAAACATGTCCATATACTGAGTTCAAGCAACATGGTAGATGAGTCCAACTATCCATACATTGAGAGCTAGCTACATGGCAGATGATTCCAACATATGTATATAGAGAGGACTAGCTACAAGTCAGATGAGTCCAACATTTTCATACGCACAAAGGTCGCTACATGGCTGACGAGTCTAGTATGTTCATATATAGAGAGCTACCTACATGGCAGATCAGTCCAACATATCCTTGTACAGAGAGATATCTACATGGCAGACGAGTCCAAAATGTCCATATACTGAGAGCTAGCAACATGACAGAGTAGTGCAATATGTCCCTAAACAGTGTTTTAGCTACATGGCAGATGAGTCCATCATATCCATATAAAGAGAGCTTGCTACTTGGCAGAGTAGTGCAACATTTCCATATACAGAGTTCTAGCTACATGTCAGATGAATCCAAAGTATCCATATAGAGAGAGATAGGTACATGACAGAGAAGTGCAACATTTCCATATACAGAGTTCTAGCTACATGGAAGATGAGTACGACGTGTCCATATACGGAGAGTTAACTACTTGGCAGATGAGTCCAACAAGTGTATATTTATAGGGCTAGCTACAAGGCAGATGAGTCCAATATGTTCATACACAGAGAGATGGCTACATGGCAGATGAGTCAACATGTCCATATACTGAGAGTTAGATACCTGACAGATGAGTCCAACATGTGTATATTTAGGGGTTTAGCTACATGGCAGAGTAGTGTACCATTTCCGTATACTGTGTTCTGCTACATGGCAGATGAGGCCAACGTGTTCATATACAGAGAAAGAGCTACATGGCAGAGTAGTGCATCATTTCCATATACAGAGTTCTTGCTACATGCCACATGATTCCAACGTGTCCATATACTGACATATAGTTACATGGCAGATATGTCCAACATGTCCATATACAGAGGGTTAGCTACGTGGCAGAGTAGTGCAATATTTCCATATACAGAGATCTAGCTACATAGCAGATGATACCAACTTGTCCATATACAGAGAGTTAGCTACATAGCATATACTGATAGCTAGCTACATGGCAATGAGGTCCAACATGTCCACATACAGAGTACTAGCTACATGGCAGATGAGTCAAACATGTCCATATAATGAGATTTAGCTACAAGGCATATGAGTCCAACATGTGTTTACATAGAGGACTAGCTACAAGGCATATGAGTCCAACATGTCCATGCAGAGAGAGTTGACTACATGGCTGATGAGTCCAACATAACCATACACAGAGAGCTAGCTACATGTCAGACAAGTCCAATATATTCATACACAGAAAGCTACCTGCATGGCAGATCAGTCCAACATATCCTTGCACAGAGAGCTAGCTACATGGCAGATGTGTCCAAATGTGTATATTTAGAGATCCAGTTACAAGGCACAGGAGTCCAACATTTTCATACACAGAGATCTAGCTACATGGCAGATGAATTTAACATGTCCATATACTGAGAGCTAGCTACAGGACAGACAAGTCCAAATGTTCATATACAGAGAGTGACCTACATGGCAGATCAGTCCAACATATCCATGTACAGAGAGCTCGCTACAGGGCAGACGAGTCCAAAATGTCCATATACAGAAAGCTAGAAACATGGCAGAGTTGTGTTCCATTTCCATATACAGAGTTCTAGCTCCATGTCAGATGAACCAAAAGTGTACATATACTGAGAACTATCGACATGGCAAAGAAGTCAAACATGTTAATATGTAGAGTACTAGCTACATGGCAGATGAGTCCAACATGTCCATATATTGAGAATTAGCTACATGGCAGATGATTCCAACATGTTTATATATAGTGAACTAGCTACAAGGCAGATGAATCCAACATGTTTATGCAGAGAAAGCTGGCTACATGGATGATGAGTCCAACAAATTCATATACAGGGATCTAGCTACATGGCAGACAAGTCCAACATGATCATATGCAGTGAGCTACCTACATGGCAGATAAGTCCAACATATCCATGAAGAGAGAACTTGTTACATGGCAGACGAGCCCAATATCTCCATATACAAAGAGCTAACAACACGGCAGAGAAGCCCCAGATTTAAAATAAACACAGTTTTAGCTCCTAGACAGATGAGTCCAAAGTGCCCATACACTGACAGCTAAGTACATCGCAGAAAAGTCCACTTGTCCATATACAGAGTACTAGATACATGGCAGATGAGTCCAACATGTCCACATATTGAGATTTAGCTACATGGCAGATAAGTCCAACATGTTCATGCACAGAGAGCTGGCTACATGGCTGATGATTTCAACATATCCATATACAGAGTTCTAGCTACTTCGCACAAAAGTCCAACATGTTCATATACAGAGAGCTAACCACATGGCAGATCAGTCCAACATATCAATGCTCAGAGAGCTAGCTACATGGCAGATGAGTCCAAAATGTCTATTTACAGAGAGCTAGCTATATGGCAGAGTAGTGCAACATTTCCACATACAGACTTTCAGCTACAACATAGATGAGTCCAACATGAGCATGTACTGAGAGTTTGCTACATGGTAGATGAATCCAACATGTGTATATTTACAGGGATATCTAAAAGGGAAATGAGTTCAACATGTTCATACAGAAAGACATGGCTACTTGGTTCATGAGTCCAACATGTCCATACACATAAAGCTAACTATATATCAATGTAGTGCAACATTTCCATATTCAGAGTTCTATCTACATGGCAGGTGAGTGCAACATGTCCATATACTAAGAGCTAGCTACATGACAGAGTAGTGCAATGTTTCCATATACAGAGTTCTAGCCACATGCAAGATGAGTCCAACCTGTCCATATACTTAGAACCAGCAAAATGGTAGAGTAGTTCAACATATCCATATACAGAGTACTCGCTACATGGCAGATGAGTCCAACTTGTCCATATACTGAGAGTTAGCTAAATTGCAGATAAGTTCAACATGTGTATATATAGAGGGCTAGATACAGGGCAGATGAGTCCAACATGTTCAGACAGAGAGAGCTGGCTACATGGCTGATGAGTGCACCATGTCCATATACAGAGAGCTAGCTACACAGCAGATTTGTGAATATTAACATGTACAGAATTCTAGGTACATGGCAGGATAATCCAATGTGTTCATATACTGAGAGGTAGCTACATGACTGAGTAGTCCAACATGTCCATATACAGAGTAATAGCTACATGGTAGATTTTTCCAACCTATCCATATACTGAGAGGTAGCTACATGGCAGATAAGTCTAACATGTGTATATATAGAGGAATAGATTCAAATTAGATGAGTCCAACATGTTCATACACAGGTAACTGGCTACATAGCTGATGAGTCCAACATGTCAATATACAGAGAGCTAGCTACATGGCAGACAAGTCCAATATGTTCATATACAGAGAGCTATCTACCTGGTAGATCAGTCAAACATATCCATGCACAGAGACCTACCTTCATGGCAGATGAGTCATAAATGTCCATATACAGATAGCTAGCTACATGACAGAGTAGTCCAACATTTCCATACACAGAGTACTAGCTTCATGGCAGATGAGTTAAACGTGTCCATATACTGAGAGGTAGCTACATGGCAGAGTAGTGCAGCATGTCCATATACTGAGATGTAGCTATATGGAAGAAAAGTCTAACATGTATATACATGGCAGAGTATCTAACATGTCCATATACAGAGTACTAGCTAAATGGCAGATGAGTCGAACATGTCCTTATACTTAGAGTTAGCTACATGGCAGATGCGTCCAACATGTGTATATATAGAGGACTAGCTACAAGGCAGCAGAGTACAACTTGTTCATACACAGAGAGCTGGCTACATGTCTGATGAGTCCAACCTGTCCATATACAGAGAGCTAGCTACATGGCAGAGTAGTCCAACATTTCCATA
>NW_006408791.1:2553835-2560393 GCF_000296735.1 Chrysochloris asiatica | reverse complement strand
ATACAGAGTACTAGCTTCATGGCAGATGAGTTAAACGTGTCCATATACTGAGAGGTAGCTACATGGTAGAGTAGTGCAGCATGTCCATATACAGAGTAGTAGCTACATGGCAGATGAGTCCAATCTGTCCATATACTGAGAGGTAGCTATATGGCAGAAAAGTCTTACATGTATATACATGGCAGAGTATCCAACATGTCCATATACAGAGTACTAGCTAAATGGTAGATGAGTCCAACATGTCCTTATACTTAGAGTTAGCTACATGGCAGATGAGTCCAACATTGTATATATAGAGGACTAGCTACAAGGCAGCAGAGTACAACTTGTTCATACACAGAGAGATGGCTACATGTCTGATGAGTCCAACATGTCCATATACAGAGAGCTAGCTACATGGCAAACAAGTCCAAATGTCTATATACAGATAGCTAGCTATATGGCAGTATAGTCCAACATTTCCATATACAGAGTTCTCACTATATGACAGATGAGACCAATATGTATATAAACTGAGCGTTTGTTACATGGCAGATGAGTGGAACATGTGTATATTCAGAAGTCTAGCTACAAGGCAGATGAGTCCAACATGTTCATGCAGATGAGTCCAACATGTTCATACAGAGAGAGATGGTTACATGGCTCATGAGTCCAACATTTCCATATAGTGAGCATTAGCTACATGGCAGATGAATCCAACATGTTTATATATAGAGGAGTGGCTACAAGGCAGATGAGTCCAACATGTTCATACAGAGAGAGTTGGCTACATGGTTGATGAGTTCAACATATCCATATGTAGAGAGCGAACTACATGTTAGACAAGTCCAATATATTCATATACAGAGAGCTACATACATGGCAAATCAGTCCAACATACCCATGAACAGAGGGCTAGCTACATGACAGACAAGTCCAAATTGTCCATATACAGAGAGCTACCTACATGGCAGATGAGTCCATCATTTCCACATACAGAGTACTAGCTCACTACATGGTAGATGAGTCCAACATGTGTATATATAGAGAGGACTAGCTACAATGCAGATGAGTCCAATATGTTCACACACCAAGAGCTGGCTACATGGTTGATGAGTCCAATATGTCCATATAAAGAGAGCTAACTACATGGCAGATGAGTCCGAAATGTCCATTTACAGAGAGCTAGCTACATGGCGGAGTAGTGCAACATTTCCACATACAGACTTTCAGCTACAACGTAGATGATTCCAACATGAGCATGTACTGAAACTTTGCTACATCGCAGGTGAATCCAACAGGTGTATATTTACATGGCTAGCTACAAGGAAAATGAGTTCAACATGTTCATACAGAAAGAGCTGGCTACTTGGATCATGAGTCCAACATGTTCATACACATAGAGCTAACTCTATGGCAGAGTAGTGCAACATTTCCATATTCAGACTTCTAACTATATGGTAGGTGAGTGCAACATGTCCATATACTGAGAGCTAGCTGCACGACTGAAGTGTCCAACATGTTCATACAAAGAGTGCTGGCTACATGGCTGATGAGTCCAACATGTCCACATACTGAGAGCTAGCTACATGGCAGACAAGTCCAATATGTTCATATACAGAGAGACAGCTACATGGCAGATCAGCCTAACATATCCATGCACAAAGAGCTATCTGCATGGAAGATGAATCCAAAATGTCCATGTACAGAGAGCTAGCTACATGGCAGAGTAGTGCAACATTTCCATGTACAGAGTTCTAGTTACATGGCAGATGAGTCCAACATATCCATATATTGAGAGCTAGCTACAGGGCAGAGTAGTACAACATGTCCATATGCAGAGAACTAGCTACATGGCAAATGAGTCCACCATGTCCATATACTGAGAGTTATCTACATGGCAGATGAGTCCAACACTGTATATATAGATGGCTACTTACAAGGCAGATTAATCCAACATATTCATATAGTGACAGATGGCTACATGGCTGATGAGTCAAACATGTCCATATACTGAGAGTTAGCTACATTGCTGATGAGTCCAATATGTTTATATACAGAGAGCTACCTACATGGCAGATCAGTCCAACGTATCCATGCACAGAGAGCTAGCTACATGGCAGAGTAGTGGAACATTTCCATATACAGAGTTCTAACCACATGGCAGATGAGTCCAACATGTCCATATAAAGAGAGCTAGGTACATGGCAGACAAGTCCAATATGTTCATATATAGAGAGCTACCTACATAGCAGGTCAGTCCGACATGTGCATGCACAAAAACCTAGCTACATGGCAGATGAGTCCAAAATGTCAAAATACTGAGGATTACCTTCATGGCAGATCAGCCCAACAAACCCATGCAAAGAGAGCTGGCTACATGGCAGAGTAGTGCAACTTTTCCATATAAAGAGTTCTAGCTACATGGCAAATGAGTCCAAGGTGTCCATATACTGAGAGATAGCTAAATCGCAGAGTAGTCCAATATGTCCATATACTGAGTACTGGCTACTTGGCAGATGTGTCCAACATGTCCATATACTGAGGGTTAGCTACAATGCAGATGAGTCTATCATGTGTATATTTAGAAGGCAAGCTACAAGTCAGATGAGTCCAACATGTTCATACACAGAAAACTGCGTACATGTCGATGAGTCCAACATGTCCATATACTGAGAAATGCCTATATGGCTGAGAAGGCCCATATGTTCATACACAGACAGATACCGACATGGTAGATAACTCCAACATATCCATGTACAGTGAGCTTGCTAAATGACAGACAAGTCCAACATGTCCATATAGAGATAGCTACATACATATTGGAATAGTGCAGAATTTCCATACACAGAGTCCTTGCTACATGGTACATGAGTCCAACGTGTCCATATACTGAGAGCTAGCTACATGACAGAGTAGTGTAACATTTCCATGTACAGAGTTCTAGCTACATGGCAGATGAGGGCATCATGTCCATATACTGAGAGTTAGGTACAAGGCAGATGAGTACAACATGTTTATATATAGAGGATTAGCTACAAGGCAGATGAATCCAACATGTTCATACAGAGAGAGCTGTCTACATGTCTGATGCATCCAACATGTCCATATACAGAGAACTAGCTACATAGCAGACAACTCCAATATGTTCATATATAAAGGCTACCTACATGGCAGATCAGCCCACATATCCATGCAAAGAGAGCAAGCTACATGGCAGACGAATCCATAAAGACAATATACACAGAACTCGCTACATGGCAGAGTAGTGCAACAATTCCATATACAGAGTTCTAGCCACATGGCAGATGAGTACACCGTACCCATATACTGAGTACTAGCTTCATGGCACAGTAGTCCAACATGTCCATATATGGAGTCCTAGCTACATGACAGATGAGTCCAACATGTCCATATAAAGAGAGCTAACTACATGGCAGACAAGTCCAATATGTTCATATAAAGAGAGCTACCTACATGGCAGATCAGTCCAACATATCCATGCACAAAGACTTAGCTACATGGCTGACGAGTCCAAAATGTCGAAATACACAGAGTTACCTACTTGACAGATCAGTCCAACATATCCATGCATACAGAGCTAGCTACATGGTGGAGTCGTGCAACACTTCCATATAAAGAGTTTTAGTTACATGGCAGATGAGTCCAACGTGTCCATATACTGAGAGCTAGCTACATTCCAGAGTAGTCCAACATGTCCATCTATTGAGTACTGTCTACATGGCAGATTTGTCCAACATGTCCATATACTGAGGGTTAGCTACAATGCAGATGATTCTAACATGTGTATATATAGGGGACTAGCTACATATACTGAGAGCTAGCTACAAGGCATACAAGTCCAATATGTTCATATACAGAGAGCTACCTACATGGTAGAGTAGTGCAACATTTCCATATACAGAGTTCTAGCCACATGGCAGATGAGTCCAATATGTCCATATACTGAGAGTTAGCTACATGGCAGATGAGTTCAACATGTGTATTTATAGAGGGCTACCTACAATGTAGATGAGTCCAACATGTTCATACAGAGAGAGCTGGCTACAAGGCTGATGCATCCAACATGTCCATATACAGAGAGCTAGCGCTGGCTACATGTCAGACGAGTCCAAAATGTCCATATACAGAGAGCAAGATACATGCCAGAGTTATGCAACATTTCCATAATCCGTGTTCTAGCTACATGGCAGAGGAGTCCAACGTGTCCATATACTGAGAGCTAGCTACATGGCAGAGTAGTCAAACATGACCATATACTGAGTGCTAGCTACATGACAGAGTAGTCCAACATGACCATATACAGAGTTCTAGCTATATGGCATATGAGTTCAACATGTTCATATACTGAGAGTTAGTTGTGTGGCAGATAAGTCCAACATGTGTATATATACAGGACTAGCTACAAGGCGGGTGAGTCCAACAAGTTCATATACAGAGAGCTACGTACATAACAGACAAGTACAATATGTTCATATAGAGAGAGCTACCTTCATAGCAGATCAGTCGAACATATCCAAGCACAGAGAGCTAAGTACAAAGCAGACGAGTCCAAAAAGTCCATATACAGAGAGCTAGCTACATGGCAGACTTGTGCAACATTTTCATACCCAGAGTTCTAGCTACATGGCAGATGAGTTCAACATGAACATATAAAGAGTACTAGCTTTATGGCAGATGAGTCCAACGTGACCATATACTGAGAGTTTGCTACATGGAAATTGAGTCTAACATGTGTATATTTAGAAGGCTAGCTACAAGGCAGATGAGTTCAACATGTTCATACAGAGAAAGCTGGCTTAATAGTTCATGAGTCCAAGATGTCCATATACAGAGAGCGAGCTACATGTCAGAGTAGTCCAACATGTCCATATACAGAGTATTGGCTACATGGCAGATGATTCCAACATGTCCATGTACTGAGAGTTGCCTTCATGGCAGATAAGTCCATCATGTGTATATTTAGAGGGTTAACTACAAGGAAGATGAGTTCAACATGTTCATACAGAAAGATGTGGTTACATGGCAGATGAATCCAACGTTTCCATATACTGAGAAGTAGCTACATAGCAGAGTAGTACAGCATTTCCATATTTAGAGTTCTACCTACATGGCAGATGAGTCCAACATGTCCTTATACTGAGAGCTAGCTACATGGCAGAGTATTCCATCATGACCATATAGAGGGTACTAGCAACATGGCAGATAAGCCCAATATGTCCTTATACTGAGCGTTAGCTACATGGCAGATGAGTCCAACATGTGTATGTTTAGAGGACTAGCTACAAGGCAGATGAGTTCAAAATGTTCATACAGAGAGAGCTAGCAAGATGGCTGATCAGTCCAACATGTTCTTATACAGAGAGCTAGGTGCATACCAGACAAGTCCAATAAGTTCATATACAGAGAGCTACCTTCATAGTAGATCAGTCAAACATATCCAAGCACAGAGATCTAAGTACATAGCAGATGAATCCAAAATGTCCATATACAGAGAGCTAGCTACATGGCAGAGTTGTGCAACATTTCCATATCCAAAGTTCTAACTACATGGTAGATGAGTCCAACATGAACATATACAGAGTACTAACTTCATGGCAGATGATTCCAATGTGTCCATATACTGAGAGTTTGCTACATGGCAATTGAGTCCAACATGTGAATATTTATAGGGCTAGCTACAAGGCAGATGAGTTCCACATGTTCATACAGAGAGAGCTGGCTTCATAGCTCATGAGTCCAACATATCCATATACAGAGAGCAAGCTACATGTCAGAGTAGTCCAACATGTCCATATACAGAATATTAGCTACATGGCAGATGATTCCAACATGTCCATGTACTGAGAGTTGGCTACATGGTACATAAGTCCATCATGTTTATACTGAGAGGGTTAGCTACAAGGCAGATGAGTTCAACATGTTCATACAGAGAGAGATAGTTATGTGGCAGATGAGTCCAATGTGTCCATATACTGAGAAGTTGGTACATGGCAGAGTAGTGCAACATTTCCATATTCAGAGTTCTAGCTACATGGCAGATGAGTCCAATGTGTCCATATACTGAGAGCTAGCTACATGTCAGAGTATTCCAACATGACTAAATATAGGGTACTAGCAACATGGCAAATAAGCCCAAAATGTGCTTATACTGAGCGTTAGCTACAAGGCAGATGAGTCCAACATGTGTATGTTTAGAGGGCTAGCTACAAGGCAGATGAGTTCAACAAGTTCATAGACTGAGCTGGCTACATGGCTGATCAGTCCAACATGTCCATATAGACAGAGCTAGCTACAAGGCAGAGTAGTCCAACATGTCCATATACAGAGTACTAGCTACATGGCAGATGATTCCAACATGTCCATATACTGAGAGTTAGCTATATGTTAGATGATTCCATCATGTATATTTAAAGGGCTAGCTACAAGGCAGATGAGTTCAACATGTTCATACAGAGAGAGCTGGCTACATGGCAGATGAGTCCAACGTGTCCATATACTGAGAGATAGCTACATAGCAGAGTAATCCAACATGTCCATATACAGAGAGATAGATAT
>NW_006408791.1:2545959-2552965 GCF_000296735.1 Chrysochloris asiatica | reverse complement strand
GCTAGGTACATGGCAGAGTAGTGTAACATTTCCATATGCAGAGTTTTAGCTACATGGCAGATGAGTCCAACATGTCCATATACTGAGAGTTTGCTACATGGCAATTGAGTGCAACATGTGTAAATTACAGGGCTAGCTACAAGCAGATGAGTTCAACATGTTCATACACAGAGAGCAGGCTACATAGCTCATCAGTCCAACATGTCCATGTACAGAGAGCTAGGTACATGGCAGAGTAACCCAACATGTCCATATCCAGAGTATTAGCTACATGACAGATGAGTCCAACATGTCCATGTACTGAGAGTTGGCTACATGGCAGATGAATCCATGATGTGTATATATAGATGGTTAGCTAGAAGGCAGATGAGTTCTACAAGTTCATACAGAGAGAGCTGGTTACATGAGATGAGACCAACGTGTCCATATCCTGAGAGCTAGCTTCATGGCAGAGTAGTCCAACTTGTCCATTTACAGGGTACTAACTACATGGCAGATGAGTCCAACATGTTCCTGTACAGAGAGCTAACTACATGGCAGATGATACCAACATATGAATGCACAGAGAGCATGCTATATGTCAGACGAGTCCAAAATGTCCATTTAAAGAGAGCTAGCTACATAGCAGAGTAGTGCAACATTTCCATATTCAGAGTTCTAGCTATAAGGCAGGTGAGTGCAATATGTCCATATACTGAGAGCTAGCTACATGTCAGAATAGTCAAATATTTCCATGTACAGTGTTCTAGCCACATGGAAGTGAGCCCAACCTGTCCATATACTTAGAGCTAGCAACATGGTAGAGTAGTTCAACATATCCATATACAGAGTACTCGCTACATGGCAGATAAGCCCAACATGTCCATATACTGAGAGTTAGCTACTTGGCAGATGAGTTCAACATGTGTATATATAGAGGGCTGGATACAAGCCAGATGAGTCCAACATGTTCATACAGAGAGAACTGGCTACATGGCTGATGAGTCCCACATGTCCTTATACAGAGAGCTAGCTACATGGAGACGAGTCCAAAATGTCCATGTACACATGACAGAGTAGAGAACATTTCCATGTACAGAGTTCTAGCTACATGGTAGATTAGTCCAACGTGTTCATCTACTAAGAGGTAGCTACATGGCAGAGTAGTCCAACATGTCTATATACAGAGGGCTAGCTACATGGCAGATGAGTACAACCTGTCCATATACTGAGAGGTAGCTACATGGCAGATAAATCTAACATGTATATACATAGAGGACAAGATTCAAAGTAGATGAGTCCATCATGTTCATACACAGAGAGCTGGCTACATGGCTGATGAGTCCAACATATCAATATACATAGAGCTATCTACATGGCAGACAAGTCCAATATATTCATATACAGAGAGTTACCTACATGGTAGAGCATTCCAACCTATCCATGAACAGAGACCTACATACATGCTAGACGAGTCCAAAATGTCCATATACAGATAGCTAGCTACATGGCAGAGCAGTGAAATATTTCCATATACAGAGTTCTAGCTACATGGAAGATGCATCCCACGTGTTCATATATTGAGATTTAGAGACATGGCAGAGTATCCAACATGCGCATATACAGAGTACTAGCTAAATGGGAGATGAGTCCAACATGTCCTTATACTGAGAGTTAGCTAAATGGCAGATGAGTCCAACATGTGTATATATAGCGAACTAGCTACAAGGCAGATGAATTCAACATGTTCATACACAGAGAGCTGGCTACATGTCTGATGAGTCCAACATGTCCATATACAGAGGGCTAGCTACATGGCAAACGAGTCCAAAATGTCCACACACAGATAGGTAGCTATATGGCAGTGTAGTCCAACATTTCCATATACAGAGTTCCAGCTATATAGCAGATGAGACCAATAAATCTATATACTGAGCATTTGTTACATGGCATATGAGTCGAACATGTGTATATTCAGAAGGCTAGCTACAAGGCAAATGAGTCCAACATGTTCATACAGAGAGAGATGGCTACATGGCTCACGAGTCCAACATTTCCATATACTGAGAGTTAGCTACATGGCAGATATATCCAACATGTTTATATATAGAGGAGTGGCTACAAGGCAGATGAGTCCAACATGTTCATACAGAGAGAGCTGGCTTCATGGCTAATGATTCCAACATGTCCATATACAGAGAGCCAACTACATGGTAGACAAATCAAATAGGTTCACATACAGAGACTACATACATGGCAAATCAGTCCAACATATCCATGGACAGAGACATAGCTACATTGTAGACAAGTCCAAAATATCCATATACTGAGAGATAGCTACATGGCAGATGAGTCCATCATGTCCATATAATGTGAGTTATCTACATGGCAGATGAGTCCAACATGTGTATATATAGAGGACTAGCTAAAATGAAGATGAGTCCACCATGTTCATACACCCCGAGCTGGCTACCTGGCTGATGAGTCCAACATGTCCATATACAGAGAGCTAGCTACTACATGGAGACGAGTCCAAAATGTCCATATACAGAGAACTAGCTACATGGCAGAGTATTGAACATTTCCATGTACAGAGTTCTAGCTACATGGTAGATTAGCCCGACGTGTCCATATAATGAGAGCTAGCTACATGGAAGAGTAGTCCAACATGTCCATATACAGAGAACTAGGTACATGGCAGATGATTCCAACATGTCCATATACTGAGAGTTAGCTACATGGCAGATGAATCCAACATGTGAATAAATAGAAGATTAGCTACAAGGAAGATGAGTCCAACATGGTCATACACAGAGAGCTCACTATATGGCTGATGATTCCCACATGTCCATATACAGAGTGCTAGCTACATGGCAGACAATCCAATATGTTCATATACAGAGAGCTACGTAAATGACAGATTAGTCATTCATATCCATACACAGAGTGCGAGCTATATAGCAGATGAGTCAAATGTCCATATACAGACAGCTAGCTACATGGCAGAATAGTGCAACAATTCCATATACAGAATTCTAGCTTTATGGCAGATGAGACCTACATGTCAATATTCTGAGAGTTATCTACATGGCAGATGAGTCCGACATGTGCATATATAGAGGATTAGCTATAAGGCAGATGAGTACTACATGTTCATACAGAGAGAGCTGCCTACATGACTGATAAGTTCAACATGTCCATATACAGAGAGCTATCTACATGATAGAAAAGTCCAATATGTTTATATACAGAGATCTACCTACATTGCAGATCAGTCCAACATATCCATGCACAGAGAGCTAGCTACATGGCCGACGAGTCCAAAATGTCCATATACAGAGAGCTAGCTACAAGGCAGAGTAGTGCAACATTTCCATATGCAGAGTTCTAGCTACATTGCAAATGAGTCCAAAGTGTCCATATACTGAGAGCTAGCTAAATGGCAGAGTAATCCAACATGTCCATATACAGAGAACTAGCTACAAGGCAGATGAGTCCAAGAAGACCATATACTGAGAGTTAACTACATGGCACATGAGTCCAACATGTGTAAATCTAGAGGGCTACCTACAAGGCAAATGAGTCCAACATGTTCATACACAGATGGCTGGCTATATGGCTGATCAGTCCAACATATCCATGCACATAGACCTAGCTACATGGCAGACGAGTCCAAAATGTCCATATACAGACAGAAACCAAAATGGCTTAGTAGTGGAACATTTCCATATACAGAGTTCTAACTACATGGCAGATGAGTCCAACACGTTCATATACTGAGAGTTAGCTACATGGCAGATGAGTCCAACATGTGTATTTATAGTGGACTAGCTACAATGCAGATGAGTCCAAAATGTTCATACAGAGAGATCTGGCTACATGGCTGATGAGTACCACATGTCCATATACAGAGAACTAGCTACATAGCAGACAACGTGAATATGTTCACATATAGAGAGCTACCTACTTGGCAGATCAGTGAAACATATCCATGCACAGGAAGGTAGCTAAATGGCAGCCAAATCCAAAATATCCATATACAGAGAGCTAGCTACATGGCAGAGTAGTCCAACATATCCATAAAGCAACAAGGCAGATCAGTCCAATATGTCCATATACTGAGAGTTAGCTACATGACAGATGAGTCCAACATGTGTATATATAGAGGACTAGCTACAAGAAAGATGAGTCCAACATGTTCATACAAAGAGAGCTGGCTACATGGCAGATCAATCGAACATGTGTATATATAGAAAACTATCTACAAGACAGATGAGTCCAACATGTTCATACAGACTAAGCTGGCTACATGGTGGTTGAGTCTAACATGTCCATATTCTGAGAGCTACCTTCATGGCAGTCAAGTCCAATATGTTCATACACAGAGAGATACCTACATGGTAGATAACTCCAAAACATCCATGCACAGGGAGCTAGGTAAATGCCAGACGAGTCCAACATGTCCATTTACAGAGAGCTAGATACATAGCAGAGTAGTGCAACATTTCCATGCACAGAGTTCTAGCTACATGGCATATGAGTACAATGTGTCCATATACTTAGAGCTAGCTACATGAAAGAGTTGTGCAACATTTCCATGTACAGAGATCTAGCTACAAGACAGATGAGTGCATCATGTACATATACTGAGAGTTAGGTACAAGGCAGATGAGTCCAAAATATTTATATGTAGACGATTAGCTACAAAGCAGATGAGTCCAACATGTTCATACAGAGAGAGCTGTCTTCATGTCTGATGCATCCAACATGCCCATATATAGAGAGCTAGCTGCATAGCAGACAAGTCCAATATGTTCATATACAGAGAGTTAACTACATGTCAGATCAGTCCAACATATCCATGTACAGATAGCTATCTTCATGACAGACGAGTCCAAAATGGCCATATACAGAGAGCTAGCTACCTGACAGAGTTGTGTAAAATTTCCATGTACAGAGTTCTAGCCACATAGCAGATGAGTTCAACGTGAGCATATACTGAGTGCTAGCTTCATGGCACAGTAGTCCAACATTTCAATATACAGAGTACTAGCTACATTGCAGATGAGTCCAACATGTTCATATACTGAAAGTTATCTACATGACAGATGAATCCAACATCTGTATAAATATAGAAGACTAACTACAAAGCAGATGAGTCCAACATGTCCATATACAGAGAGCAAGCTACATGGCAGCCAAGTCCAATATGTTCATATACACAGAGCTACCTACATGAAAAATCAGTCAAATATATCCATGCACAGAGAGCTAGCTACATGGAGGAGTAGTGCAACATTTCCATACAAAGACTTCGAACTACAAGGCTGATGAGCCCAATGTGTCCATATACTGAGAGATAGCTACATGACAGAGTAATCCAACATGTCCATATACTGAGGGTTAGCTACTATGCAGATAAGTCCATCATGTGTATATTTAGAAGGCAAGCTACAAGTCAGATGAGTCCAACATGTTCATACACAGAGAGTTGGATACATGTCTGATGAGTCCAACTTGTCCATATACTGAGAGCTACCTACATAGCAGACAAGTCCAATATATTCATATACAGTGAGCTACCTACATGGCAGATCAGTCCAACATATCCATGCACAGAGAGCTAGCTACATGGCCGACGAGTCCACAATGCCCTTATACAGAGAGATATTAACATGGCTGAGTAGTTCAACATTTCCATATACAGACTTCTAGCTACATGGCAAATGAGTCCAACCATCCATATACTGGGAGTTAGCTACATGGCAGATGAGTCCAACATGTGTATTTATAGAGGACTAGCTATAATGCAGATATGTCCAACATGTTCATACGTAGCTAGAACTCTGCATATGGAAATGCTTCACTACTCTGCTATGTAGCTAGCTCTCTGAATATGGACATTTTGGACTTGTCTGCCATGTAGCTAGCTCTCTGTACATTATTATGTTGGACAGATCTGCTATGAAGTTAGCTCTCTGTATAAGAAGATATTGGAATTGTCTGCTATGTAGCTAGCCCTCTAAATACACATATTGGATTCATCTGCCACGTAGCTGACTCTCAGTATATGGTAATGTTGGATTCATCTGCCATTTAGCCAGCTCTCTGTTAATGAACATGTTGGACTCATCTACCTTGTAGCTAGCCCTTTAAATATACAAATGCCATGTCGATAGAACTCTGTATATGAAAATGTTGGACTCATCTGCCATGTAGCCAACTCTCAGAATATGGACATGTTTGACTCATCTGCCATGTAGCTTGTGCTCTGTATATGGACATGTTGGACTACTCTGCCATATAGCTAGCTATAAGCATATAGACACTTTGGACTCATCGGACATGTAGCTAGAACTCTGTATATGGAAAGGTTTCACTACTCTGACATGCAGCAAGCTCTCTGTATACCGAACATATTGGACTTGTCTGCCATGTAGCTAGCTCTCTGTATATGGACATGATGGACTCATCAGCCATGCAGCCAGCTCTCTCTGTATGAACATGTTGGACTCATCTGCCCTGTAGCTAGTCCTCTGTATATACTCATGTTTGACTACTCTGGCATGTACCTAACTCTCAGTATATGGATATGTTTGACTCACCTGCCATGTAGCTAGTACTCTGTATATGTACTTGTTGGACTACTCTGCCATTGAGCTAGCGCTCAGTATATGGACATAAGGGATTCATCAGCCATGAAACCAGCTCTCTCTGTGTGAACATGTTGGACTCATCTGACTTGTATATACTCCTCTATATATACACATGCTGGACTCATTTGCCATGTAGCTAAATCTCAGTATATGGACATGCTAGACACATCTGCCATGTCGATAGAACTCTGTATATGAAAATGTTGGACTAATCTGTCATGTAGCTAGGTCTCTCTATATGGAAATTTTGAACTCGTCTGCCATGTAGATTGCTCTCTGTGCCTGGATATGTTGGACAGATCTGCCATGTAGGTCACTCTCTGTATATGAACATATTGGACTTGTCTGCCATATAGCTAGCTCTCTGTATA
>NW_006408791.1:2533630-2545859 GCF_000296735.1 Chrysochloris asiatica | reverse complement strand
GCCATGTAGGTCACTCTCTGTATATGAACATATTGGACTTGTCTGCCATATAGCTAGCTCTCTGTATATGAACATGTTGGACTCATCAGCCATGTAGCCATCTCTCTCTGTATGAACATGTTGAACTCATCTGCCTTGTAGCTAGTACTCTATATATACACATGTTTTCATTTTCCATATAACTATCAGTGTATGGGCATGTTGGACTCCTCTGCCATGGAGCTAGTACTCTGTTTGTGGACATGTTGGACTACTCTGCCATGTGGCTAGATCTCAGTATATGAACACGTTGGATTCATCTGCTATGCAGCTAGAACTCTGTGTATGGAAATATTGCACTACACTGCCATGTAGCTCGCTCTCTTTATATGGACATTTTGGACTCGTCTGCCATGTAGCTAGCTCTCTGTGCATGGTTATGTTGGACTGATCTTCCATGTAGATTGCTCTCTGAATATGATAATATTGGACTTGTCTGCAATATAGCTAGCTCTCTGTATATGGACATGTTGGACTCATCAGCCATGACGCCAGCTCACTCTGTATGAACATATAAGACTCGTCTCCTTGTAGCTCGTTCTCTATATATATACATGTTGGACTCATCTGCCACGTAGGTAACTATCAGTATATGGACATGTTGGACTTATCTTACATATAGCTAGTACTCTGGATATGGACATGCTGGAATCATCTGCCATGTAGCTAGCTCTCTGTATATGGATATGTGGGACTCATCAGCCATGTAGTCAACTCTCTCCGTATGAACAAGTTGGACTTATCTTCCTTATAGCTATAAGTCTGTATATGGAGATTTTGCTCTCTTCTGCCATGTAGCTCGCTCTGTGTATATGTACATTTTGGACTCGTCTGCCATGTAACTAGCTCTCGGTGCATGGATATGTTGTACTGATCTGCAATGTAAGTAGCTCTCTGTATATGAACATATTGGACTTTTCTGCCATGTAGCTATCTCTCTGTATATGGACATGTGGGTCTTATCAGCCTTGTAGCCTGCTCTATCTGTAAGAACATGTTGGACTCATCTGCCTTGTAGCTAGTCAACTATATATACACATGTTGGACTCATCAGCCATGTAGCCAGCTCCCTCTGTATGAACATGTTGGACTCATATTCCATGTAGCTAACTCTCAATATATGGACATGTTTGACTCATCTGCCATGTAGCTAGTGCTCTGTATATGGACATGTTGGACTACTCTGCCATATAGCTACCTATCAGTATATGGACACGTTGGACTCATCTGTCATGTGGCTAGAACTCTGTATATGGAAAGGTTGCACTACTCTGCCATGCAGCTAGCTTTCTGTATATGAACATATTGGACGTGTCTGCCATGTAGCTAGCTCTCTGTATATGGACATGTTGGACTCATCAGTCATGTAGCCAGCTCTCTCTGTATGAACATGTTGGACTCATCTGCCTTGTAGCTAGTCCTCTATATATACACATGCTGGACTCATCTGCCATGTAGCTAACTCTCAGTTTATGAAAATGTTGTCCTCATCTGCCATGAAGCTAGTACTCTGTATATGGACATGATGGACTTCTCTGCCATATAACTACCTTTCAGTATATGGACACATTGGACTCATCTGCCATGTAGCTAGAACTCCAAATATGGAAATGTAGCACTACACTGCCATGTAGCTAGCTCTCTGTGTATGCACATTTTGGTCTCGTCTGCCATGAAGCTAGCTCTCTGTACATGGATAGGTTGGACTGATCGGCCATAGATAGCTCTCAGTATATGAACATATTGAACTTGTCTGCCATGTAGGTAGCTCTCAGTATATGGACATGTTGGACTCATCAGCCATGTAGCCAGCTCTCTGTGTATGAACATTTTGGACTCATCTGCTTTGTAGCGTGCCCTATAAATATACACATGTTGGTCTCATCTGCCATGTAGCTAACTCTTAATATGTGGACATGTTGGACTCATCTGCCATGTAGCTAGAAATCTGTATATGGAAATATTGCAGTACACTGCCATATAGCTCTCTCTCTATATATGTACATTTTGGACCTGTCTACCATGTAGCTAGCTCTGTGTGCATGGTTATGTTGGACTGATCTTCCATGTAGATAGCTCTCTGAATATGATCATATTTGACTTGTCTGCAATGTAGCTAGCTCTCTGTATATGGACATGTGGGACTCATCAGCCATGTAGCCAGCTCACTCTGTATGAACATGTTGGACTCATCTGCCACATAGCTGACTATCAGTATATGGACATGTTGGGCTTATCTTCCATATAGCTAGTACTCTGGATATGGACATGTTGGAATCATCTGCCATGTAGCTAGCTGTCTGTATATGGATATGTGGAGCTCATCAGCCATGTAGGCAGCTCTCTCCATATGAACAAGTTGGACTCATCTTCCTTATAGCTATAAGTCTGTATATGGAGATTTTTCCCTATTCTACCATGTAGCACGCTCTCTGTATATGTACATTTTGGACTCATCTGCCATGTAACTAGCTCTCTGTTCATGGATATGTTTTACTGCTCTGCAATGTAAGTAGCTCTCTGTATATGAACATATTGGAGTTTTCTGCCATGTAGCTATCTCGCTGTATATGGACATGTAGGCCTCATCAGCCTTGTAGCCCGCTCTATCCCTAAGAAAAGTTGGACTCATCTGCCTTGTAGCTAGTCCTCTGTATATACACATGTTGGACTCCTGTGGCATGTAGCTAACTCTCAGTATATGGACATGTTTGACTCACCTGCCATGTAGCTAGTACTCTGTATATGAAAATTATGGACTAATCTGCCATGTACCTAGGCCTTTCTATATGGAAATTTTTAACTCATCTGCCATGTAGATTGCTCTCTGTGCCTGGATATGTTGGACAGATCGGCCATGTAGGTCACTCTCTGTATATGAACATATTGGACTTGTCTGCCATATAGCTAGCTCTGTGTATATGGACATGTTGGACTCATCAGCCATGTAGCCATCTCTCTCTGTATGAACATGTTGAACTCATCTGCCTTGTAGCTATTCCCCTATATATACACATGTTGGACTAATCAGCCATGCAGCCAGCTCCCTCTGTATGAACATGTTGGACTCATCTGCCATGTAGCTAACTCTCAGTATATGGACATGTTAGACTCATCTACCATGTAGCTAGTGCTCTGTATATGGACATGTTGGCCTACTCTGCCATATAGTTATCTATCAGTATATGGACACTTTGGACTCATCTGCCATGTAGCTAGAACTCTGTATATGGAAAGGTTGCACTACTCTGCCACGCAGCTAGCTCTCTGTATATGAACATATTGGACCTGTCTGCCATGTAGCTAGCTCTCTGTATATGGACATGTTGGACTCATTAGCTATGTAGCCAGCTATCTCTGTATGAACATGTTGGAATCATCTCCCTTGTAGCTAGTCTTCAATATATACACGTGTTGGAGTAATCTGCCATTTAGCCAGGTCTCTCTGTATGAATATGTTGGACTCATCTGCCTTGTAGCTAGTCCTCTAAATATACACATGTTGTACTCTTCTGACATGTAGCAAACTCTTAGTTTATGGAAATGTACTCATCTGCCATGAAGCTAGTACTCTGTATATGGACATGATGGACTTCTCTGCCATATAATTAGCTCTCAGAATATGGACACATTGGACTCATCTGCCATGTAGCTAGAACTCCGAATATGGAAGTGTAGCACTACGCTGCCATGTAGCTAGCTCTCTGTGTATGCATATTTTGCACTCGTCTGCCATGTAGCTTGCTCTCCATGCATGGATAGGTTGGACCGATCTGCCATAAATAGCTCTCGGTATATGAACATATTGGACTTGTCTGCCATGTAGGTAGCTCTCAGTATATGGACATGTTGGAATCATCAGCCATGTAGCCAGCTTTCTGTGTATGAACATGTTGGACTCATCTGTTTTGTAGCTTGCCTTATAAATGTACATGTGTTGGTCTCATCTGCCATGTAGCTAACTCTCAATATATGGACACATTGGACTCATCTGCCATGTAGCTAGAACTCTGTATATGGAAATATTGCAGTACACTGCCATAGAGCTCACTCTTTCTATATGGACATTTTGGACTCGTCTGCCATGTAGCTAGCTCTGTGTGCATGGTTATGTTGGACTGATCTTCCATGTACATAGCTCTCTGAATATGATCATATTGGACTTGTCTACAACGTAGCTAGCTCTCTGTATATGGACATGTGGGACTCGTCAGCCATGTAGCCAGCTAACTCTGTAGGAACAAATTGGACTCATCTGCTTGTAGCTCGTTCTCTATATATACACATATTAGACTCATCTGCCACATAGCTGACTATCAGTATGTGGACGTGTTGGACTTATCTTCCATATAGCTAGTACTCTGAATATGGACATGTTAGAGTCATCTGCCATGTAGCTAGCTCTCTGTATATGGATATGTGACTCATCAGCCATATAGACAACTCTTTCCAGATGAACAAGTAGGACTCATCTTCCTTATAGCTATAAGTCTGTATATGGAGATTTTGCCCTATTCTGTCATGTAGCTTGCTCTCTGTATATGAACATTTTGGACTCCTCAGCTCTCTGGCCTTGGATATGTTGTACTGATCTGCAATGTAAGTAGCTCTCTGTATATGAACACATTGGACTTTTCTGCCATGTAGCTATTTCTCTGTATACGGACATGTGGGCCTCATCAGCCATGTAGCCAGCTCTATCCCTAAGAACATGTTGGACTCATCTGCCTTGTAGCTAGTTCTCTATATATACACATGTTGGACTCATCAGCCATGTAGCCAGCTCCCTCTGTATGAACATGTTGGACTCATCTGCCATGTAGCTAACTCTCAATAAACGGACATGTTTGACTCATCTGCCATGTAGTTTGTGCTCTGTATATGGACATGTTGGCCTACTCTGCCATAAAACTAGCTATCAGTATATGGACACGTTGGACTCATCTGCCATGTAGCTAGAACTCTGTATATGGAAAGGTTGCACTACTCTGCCATGCAGCTAGCTCTCTGTATATGAACATATTGGACTTGTCTGCCATGTAGCTAGCTCTCTGTATATAGACATGTTGGACTCATCAGCCATGCAGCCAGCTCTCTCTGTATGAACATTTGGAATCATCTGCCTTGTAGCTATTCTTCAATATATACACATGTTGGACTAATCTGCCATTTAGCCAGGTCTCTCTGTATGAACATGCTGGACTCATCTGCTTTGCAGCTAGTCCTCTATATATACACAAGTTGTACTCATCTGCCTTGTAGCTAACTTTCAGTATATGGACATGTTGTACTCATCTGCCATGTAGCTAGTACTCTGTATATGGACATAATAGACTACTCTGCCATATAACTCGTTTTCAGTATATGGACAAATGGACTCATTTGCCATGTTGCTAGAACTCTGAATATGGAAATGTAGCACTACACTGCCATGTAGCTAGCTCACTGGATATGTACATTTTGGACTTTGCTGCCATGTAGCTAGCTCTCTGTGCATGGATAGGTTGGACTGATCTGCCATAGGTAGCTCTTGGTATATGAACATATTGGACTTGTCTGCCATGTAGTTAGCTCTCAGTATATGGACATGTTGGACTCATTAGCCATGTAGCCAGCTCTCTGAGTATGAACATGTTGGACTCATCTACTTTGTAGCTTGCCCTATAAATGTACACTTGTTGGTCTCTTCTGCTATGTAGCTAACTCTCAATATATGGACACGTTGGACTCAGCTGCCATTTAGATAGAACTCTGTATATAGAAATTTTGCAGTACACTGCCATGTAGCTAGCTCTTTATATATAGACATTCTGGACTCGTCTGCCATGTAGCTTGCTCTCTGTGCATGGATATGTTGGACTGATCTGTCATAGGAAGCTCTCTGTATATGAACATATTGGACTTGTCTGCCATGTAGGTAGCTCTCAGTTTATGGACATGTTGGACTCATCACCCATATATCCAGTCTCTGTCGATGAACATGTTTTTCTCATCTGCCTTGTAGCTAGTCCTCTAAATATACACATGTTGGACTCATCTGCCATGTAGCTAACTCTCAGTATATGGACATGTTGGATTTATCTGCCATATAGCTAGTACTCGGTATATGGGCATGTTTGGCATACTCTGCCAAGTAGGTAGTTCTCAGTATATGGACACTTTTATCTCATCTGCCATGTACCTAGAACTCTGTATATAGAAATAATGCATTACTCTTCCATGTAGCCAGCTCTCTGTATATGGACATTTTGGACTCGTCTGTAATGTAGCTACCTCTTTGTGCATGGATATATTGTAATAAACTTCCATGTAGGTTGCTCTCTGTATATAAACATATTGGACTTTTCTGCCATGTAGATAGCTGTCAGTATATGGTCATGTTGAACTTATCAGCCATAAAGCCAGCTCTCTCTGTATGAACATGTTGGACTCATCTGTCTTGTAGCTAGTCCTCTATATATACCCATGTTGGACTCATCTGCCATGTTGCTAGCTCTCTTTATATGGACATGTGGGACTCATCGGCCATGTAGCCAATACTCCATATATGGATATGATGGAGTACTCTGCCATGTCGCTAGCTCTCAGTATATGGACACATTGGACTTGTCTGCCATGTAACTACAAATCTGTATATGGACATTTTGGACTCATCTGCCATGTAGCTCTCTCTATAAATATAAACATATTGGACTTGACTGCCATGTTGCTAGCTCTCTGTATATGGACATTGGAAATCATCAGCCATGTAGCCAGCTCTCTCTGCATGAACATATTGGACTCATCTGTCTTGTAGCTCATTCTTTATATATAAACATGTTGAACTCATCTTTCATGTAGCTAACTATCAGTATATGGGCATTGTTGGACTCATCGCCAAGTAGATAATACTCTGAATTTGGGCAAGTGGAACTCATCTGCCATGTAGCCAGCTCTCCATTTATGGACATGTGAGACTCATCAGCCATATAGGCAGCTTTCTCCGAATGAACATGTTGGACTCATCTGCCTTGTAGCTAATCTTCCATATATACACATATTGGACTCATCTGTCATGTAGGTAACTCTCAGTATTTGGATATGTTGGTCTCATCTGCCATGTAGCTAATACTCTGTATATGGATATGTTGGATTACTCTGCTATGTAGCTAGCTCCCAGTATATGGATACCTTGGAATCATCTGCCATGTAACTACAACTCCGAATATGGAAATGTAGCACTACTCTGCCATGAAGCTAGATCTCTTTATATGGACATTTTGGAGTCACCTACCATGTAGCTAGCTCTCTGTGTATGAACATGTTGGACTCATCTGCCTTGTAGCTTGCCCTATAAATGTACACATGTTGGTCTCATCTGCCATGTAGCTAGTACTCTGTATATGGACATATTGGACTACTCTGCCACGTAGGTAGCTCTCAGTATTTTGGACATGGTGTACTCATATACCATGTAGCTAGTGCTCTGTATATGGAAATGTTGCACTACTCTGCCATATAGCTGGCTCTCTGGATATGGACATTTTTGACTCTTCTGCCACATAGCTAGCTCTCTATGAATGGATATGTTGGACTGATCTGCCATGTAGGTAGCTCTCTGTACATGAACATATTGGACTTGTCTGCCATGTAGATATCTCTCTGTATATGGACATGTTGGACTCATCAGCCATGTAGCCAGCTTTTTATGTATGTACATGTTGATGTCATATGCCTTGTAGCTACTCCTCTAAATATACACATGTTGAAGCCATCTGCCATGGAGCCACCTCTCAGAATATGTACATGTTGGACTCATCTGCCATGTAGCTAGTACACTTTATATGGACATGTTGGACTATTCTGCCATGAAGTTAATTCTCATTATATGGGTATGTTGGACTCGTTTGCCATATATCTAGATCTCTGTATATGGACATTTTGAATTTGTGTGCCCTGTAGCTAGCTCTCTGTGCATGGATATGTTGGACTGATCTGCCATGTAGGTCGCACTCTGCATATGAACATATTGAACTTCTCTGTCATGTATGTAGCTCTCAGTATATGGACATGTTGGACTCATCAGACATGTAAACATCTCTATGTGTATGACCATGTTGGGCTCGTCTGCCTTTTAGCTAATCCTCTAAATATACACATGTTGAACTCTTCCCTCAAGTAGCTAACTCTCAGGATATGGACATGTTGGACTCATCTTCCATGTAGCTAGAACACTGTATATGAAAATCTTGGACTACTCTGACATGTAGCTATCTCTCTCTATATGGATAGTTTTGACTCATCTGCCAGGTAGCTAGCTCTCTGTGCATGGATATGTAGAACTGATCTGTCATGTAGGTAGCTCCCTGTATATGAATATATTGGACTCATCTGCCATGTAGCTAACTCTCAGTATATGGACATGTTGGACTTATCTGCCATTTAGCTATTACTCTGTATATGGTCATGTTATATTCATCTGCCATGTAGCTAGCTCTCTGTATATGGACATGTGGAACTCATCAGCCATGTAGCCAGCTTTCACTGTATGAACATGTTGGACTCAGTTGCCTTGTAGCTGGTCCCCTATATATATACACATGTTGGACTCATCTGCCATATAGCTAACTTTCAGTATATGGACATGTTGGACGCATCTGCCATGTAGCTCGTACTCTGTATATCCACAGGTTGGAATACTATGCCATGGAGCTAGCTCTCTGTACATGGGCATTTTGGACTCCTCTGCCATGTAGCTACCTCTCTGTGAATGAATATGTTGGACTGATATGCCACTTAGGTAGCTCTCTGTATATGAACATTTTGGAATTGTCTGCTATGTAGCTAGTTCTCTGTATATGGACATAAGGGACTCATCAGCCATGAAGCCAGCTCTCTCCGTGTGAACATGTTGGAATCATCTGCCATGAAACTAACTTTCAATATATGGACATGTTGTACTTATCTGCCATGTAGCTAGAACTCTGTATATTAAAATGTTGAACTACTCTACCATGTAGCTAGCTCTCTATGTATGGACATTTTGGACTCGTCTGCCATGTAGCTAGCTCTCTGTGTATGGATATTTTGGACTGGTCTGCCATGTAGGTAGCTCTCTGTGTATGAACATATTGAACTTGTCTGTCATATAACTAGCTCTCTGTATATGTACATGTTGGACTCATCAGCCATGTAGCCAGCTCTCTCTGTAGGAACATGTTGAACTCATCTGCTTGTAGCTAGTTCTCTATAAATACACATGTTGGACTCGTCTGCCATGAAGCTAACTGTCATTATATGGACATGTTGGACTTATCTACCATTTACCTAGTACTCTGTATATGGACATGTTGGACTACTCTTCCATGTAGCTAGCTATCAGTATATGGACACATTGCACTCATCTATCATGTAGCTAAAATTCTGTATATGGAAATGTTGCACTACCCTTCATGTAGTTAGCTCTCTGTATATGGACATTTTGCACTTGTATACCATGTAGCTAGCTCTCTGTGCATGAATATGTTGGACTGATCTGTCACAGATAGCTCCCTGTATATGAACATAATGGACATTTCTCCATGCAGGTAGCTCTCAGTATATGGACATGGTTGACTCATCAGCCATGTAGCCAGCTCTACAAGGATGAATTTGTTGGACTCATGTGCCTTGTAACTTGACTTATAAATGTACACATGTTGTTCTCATCTACCATGTAGCTAACTCTCAATATATGGACATGTTGGTTTCATCTACCATGTAGCTAGTACTCTGGATATGGACATGTTGGACTACACTGACATGTAGCTGGCTCTCAGTATATGGACACATTGGCCTCATCTTCCATGTAGCTAGAACTCTGTATATGGAAATGTTGCAGTACACTGTCATGTAGCTAGCTCTCTATATGGAAATTGTGGACTCATCAACCATGTACCTAGCTCTCTGTGCATGGACATGTTGGACTGATCTGCCATAGGTAACTCACTGTATATGAACATATTGGACTTGTCTGTCATGTAGGTAGCTCTCAGGTTATGGACATGTTGGATTCATCAGTTATGTAGCCAGCTCTCTGTGTATGAACATGTTGGTTTCATCTATCTTGTAGCTAGTTCTCTAAATATACACATGTTGGAGTCATCTCCCATGTAGCTAACTCACAGCATATGGACGTGTTGGACTTAACTTCCATGTAGCTAGTACTTTGTATATAGGCATGTTAGAATACTCTGTCATGTAGGTAGCTCTCAGTATATGGACATGTTGGGCTCATCTACCATGTTGCTAGAACTCTGTATATGGAAATATTGCACTACTCTTCCATATAGTTAGCTCGCTTTATATGGACATTTTGGACTCGTCTGCCATGTACCTACCTCTTTGTGAATGAATATGTTGAAAAGATCTGCCATGTATTTAGCTCTCAGTATATGGACATGTTGGGCTCATCTACCATGTTGCTAGAACTCTGTATATGGAAATATTGCACTACTCTTCCATATAGTTAGCTCGCTTTATATGGACATTTTGGACTCGTCTGCCATGTACCTACCTCTTTGTGAATGAATATGTTGAAAAGATCTGCCATGTATATAGCTATCTGTATTTGAACTTATTGGACTTGTCTGCCATGTTGTTAGCTCTCAGCATAGGGACCTGTTGGATTTTCAACCATATAGCCAGATCTCTCTGTATGAACATGTTGGACTCATCTGCCTTATAGCTAGTCCTCTATATGTACACATATTGGACTCATGTGTCATGTAGCTAACTCTCAGTATATGGACATGTTGGACTCATCTGCCATTAGCTAATACTCTGTATATGCACATGATGGAGTGCTCTGCCATGTAGCTAGCTCTCAGTATTTGGACACTTTGGACTCATCTGCCATGAAGCTAGAACTCTGTATATGGAATTGTTGCACTATAATTCCAAGGAGCTAGCTCTCTGTATATGGAAATTTTGGGCTCATCTGCCATGTAGCTAGCTCTCTGTGCATGGATATGTTGTACTGATCTGCCATGTAGGTAGCTTTCTGAATAAGAACATATTGGAATTGACTGCCATGTAGCTAGCTCTCTGTATATGGACATGTGGGACTCAGCAGCCATGTAGCCAGCTCTCGCTATAAGAACATATTTGACTCATCTGCCTTGAAGCTTGTTCTCTATATATACACATGTTAGACTCATCTGCCATGTAGCTAACTATTGGTATATGGACATGTTGGACTCATCTGCCATGTAGCTAATACTCGGTATATGGGAATGTTGCACTCATCTGCCATATAGTTAGCTCTTTATATATGGACATGTGAGACTCATCAGCCATGTTGCCAGCTCTCTCCATATGAAGATATTGGACTCACCTGTATTGTAGATTGCCTTCTATGTATACACATGTTGTAATCATCAGCCATGTAGCCAGCTCTCGCTGTATGAACATGTTGTACTCATGTGCCTTGTAGCTAGTCCTGTAAATATACACATGTTGGACTCATCTGCCATGTAGCTAACTGTCAGTATATGTACATGTTGGAACTACTCTGCCATGTAGCTAGTACTCTGTATATGGACAGGTTGGACTACTCTGCCTTGTAGCTAGCTCTCTGTATATGGACATGTTGGACTCATCAGCCATGTAGCCAGCTCTCTCTGAAGGAACATTTTGAACTCATCTGTCTTGTAGCTAGTCCTCTATATATACATGTGTTGAACTCATCTGCCATCTAGCTAACTCTCTGTATATGGACATGTTGGACTCATCTTCCATATAGCTAGAACTGTGTATATGGACATGTTGCACTACTCTGCCATGTAGCTAGCTCTCTGTATATGGACATTTTGGACTCGTACGTCATGCAGCTACCTCTCTGTGAATGGATATGTTGAACTGACCTGTCATGTAGGTATCTCTCTCTTTATAAGAACATATTTGACTAGGACACTCCTGCATTGCTGGTGGGACTGCAAAAATGGTCCAACCTCTATGGAAAGCAATATGCTGGTTCCTCAGGAGGTTGAAAATAGAAATACCTTATGATCCAGCAATTCCTCTATTTGGTATTTACCCACAAGAAAAAAGAGCCACAATCCGAGAAGATATATGCACACCAGTGTTCATAGCAGCACTATTTATAATAGTAAAAAGATGGAGGCAGCCAAAGTGCCCATCAACTGAAGAATGGATAAACAAACTGTGGTAC
>NW_006408791.1:2532466-2533530 GCF_000296735.1 Chrysochloris asiatica | reverse complement strand
ATGGATGAACCTTGAGGGCATTATGTTGAGTGAAATTAGTCAGTCACAAAAAGAGAAATACTGCATAGGACCACTACTGTAAAAGACTAAGGGAAAGAACCCATACTAAAGGGGGAGGGGTGTATTCTTTGTTGATTATTGGAATGTTGGGGGTGGGGGAGGGGAGGGAAGGGAAGGTGGCGCACAGGGCAGGGATTAGACACAGGATAGATTGGGTGATATGGAGGAGGCAATATACAAGTAGGGGAAGGGAATAGAAGAACAAAGCAGATAGGAAAACAATTTGGTCTCAATGGGCTAAGTGAGAGAGAGGTAAATAGTGATATATTCACAACTTGAGAACAACAGAGTTCTGTGATATAGAGATCGAGCCATGGTTGGAATGTGGAAAAGGAGGGAACAATATTAAGATGCTTGGCTGTCTTTTGTATCTTGGTTTTCCTAGCATTATATTATAAAATAAACACTGGAGGGTGAGAGAAAGGAATAGCAAAAAGCATCACTATAGAAAGATTGTAAGTCAGTCTTCAGTCTTTTACAGATTGGAATACCTAAAATGGGGCTACAACGTGCCCCTGCAGATCCTCTGCAATACATAAGACTATAGCTGGAAGCCTGAACCACATCCAGATCTCCAGAGATGGGAAATTCCCACTTGAAAGGACAAGCAGACCAACCTGGAGAAGCTAGAAGAACAGAAGACACTTCTTGAAAGAAAGACCTACAGGAAAACTATAAAACTACATAGGCAGGGTGACTGTTACTACAAGAACAAGCAACATGCTTGCCCAGGAAACATCAGGATAAGTGGTCTGGTCCCCTCAGCGCAAACCCCCTTCCAAGACTCAATGGGAATACACGCTGTGATTGGTGACCATGATCGACACTGATAAGGGGAAGTGAGAGAAAAACAGCAATGAAGCGGTGAGCTAAGCCCTATACCGTTCGATAGACTTCTGTGAACCCGGGTGAAGACATGCTTGGCCAGCAGTGTGGCAAGACCTGGGGATACTTGGGCCCAGAGTCAGTGACATAACCACAGAGGACTAGAGTGGAGAGTGAAG
>NW_006408791.1:2523486-2530912 GCF_000296735.1 Chrysochloris asiatica | reverse complement strand
TTGGACTAATCTGCTATGTAGCTAGTACTCTGTATATGGACATGTTGGACTCATCAGCCATGTAGCCAGCTCACTCTGTATGAACATGTTGGACTCATCTGCCTTGTAGCTAGTCTTCTATATATACACACGTTGGACTCATCTGCCCTGTAGCTAACTCTCAGTATATGGATACGTTGGACTCATCTGCCATGTAGCTAGTACTCTATATATGGACACGTTGGACTACTCTGCCATGTAGCTATCTATCACTATAGGGACACATTGGACTCATCTGCCATGAAACTAAAACTCTGTAAATGGAAATGTTGCACTACTCAGACATGCAGCTAGCTCTCTGTATATGAACATTTTGGACTCGTCTGCCATGTTACTAGTTCTGTGTGCATGTATATGTTTGAATCATCTGCCATGTAGTTAGATCTCTGTATATGGACATGTTGGTCTCATCAGCCATGAGGCCACCTCTCTCTATATGAACATGTTGGACTCATCTTCCTTGTAGCTACTCTTCTGTATATACACATGTTGGACTCATCAGCCATGTAGCCAGCTCTCTCTGCATGAACATGTTGGACTCATCTTCCTTTTAGATAGTCCTCTACATATACACATGTTGGAGTCATCTGCCATGTAGCTAACTCTAAGTATATGGACATGTTGGTCTCATCTGCCATGAAGCTATTACTTTGAATATGGACATGTTGGACTACTCTGCCATGTAGTTAGTTCTAAATACATGGACACGTTGGACTCATCTGCGATGTGGCTAGAAATCTGTATAAGGAAATGTTGCACTACACTGCCATGTAGCTTGCTCTCTGTATATGGACATTTATGGCTCGTCTACCATGTAGCTAATTCTCTGGGCATGGATATGTTGGAATGATCTACCATGTAGGTAGCTCTCTGTATATGAACATATTGGAGTTCTCTGCCATGCAAGTAGCTCTCAGTACAATCACATGTGGAACTCATCAGCCATGTAGCCAACTTCTGTGTATAAACATGTTTGGCTCATCTGCCTTGTCGCTATTCCTCTAAATATACACATGTTTTACTCATCTGCCATGTAGCTAACTCTCAATATATGGAAATGTTGGACTCATCTGCCATGTAGCTAGTACTCTGTATATGGGCATGTTGGAGTACTCTGCCATGTAGCTAACTCTCAGTATATGGAAACATTGGAGTCATCTGCCATGTAGCTAGAACTCTGTATATGGAAATCTTTTCAATACTCTGCCATGCAGCCATCTTTCTGTATATGGACCTTTTGAACTCGTCTTCCATATAGCTACCTGTCTGTGCATGGATATTTTGGACTGATCTGCTGTTTTGAAGCTCTCTTTATATGAACATATTGGACTTGTGTGCCATGTAGTCAGCTTTCTGTATGTAGACATAAGGGACTCATCAGCCATGAAGCAAGCCCTCTCTTTGTGATAATGTTGAACTCATCTGCCTTGTATCTACTCCTCTATTTATACACATGTTGGACTCATCTGCCATGCAGCTACCTCTCAGTATATGGACATGTTGGACTCATCTGCCATGAAGCTAGAACTCTGTATATGAAAATGTTGAACTTCTCTGCCATGTAGCTAGCACTCTGTATATGGAATTTTTGACTTGTCTGCCATGTAGCTTGCTCTCTGTTCATGGTTATGTTGGACTGATCTGCCATGCATGAAGCTGTCTGTGTATGAACATATTGAACTTTTCTGCCATGTAGCTAGCTCTCTGTATATGGACATGTTGGACACATCAGACATGTAGAGAGCTCTCTCTGTATGAACATGTTGGACTCATCTCCAATGTAGCTAGTCCTCTATAAATACACATGTTGGACACATCTGCTATGTAGCTTACTGTCAGTATATGGACACGTTGGACTCATCTGGCATGTAGCTAGAACTCTGTATATGGAAATGTTGCACTACTCAGCCATGTTTGTTTCTCTCTGTATATGGATATTTTGGACTCCTCGGTCATGTAGCTAGCTCTCTGTGCATGGGTGTGTTGGAGTGATCTGCCATGTAGGTTGTTGTTGTTGTGGTTAAGTGCCATTGAGTCGGTTCCGACCCATAGCGACCCTGTACAGGGTTTCCGAGGGTGTAAATCTTTACGGGAGTAGAAAGCCTCATCTTTCTCCCGCGGTGCGGCTGGTAGTTTCGAACTGCTGACCTTAAGGTTCGCAGCCCGATTCGTAACCACTACGCTACCAGAGCTCCTTGTAGGTAGCTCTCTGTATATGAACATATTGGACTTGTCTGTCATGTAGGTAGTAATCAGTATATGGACATGTTGGAGTCATCAGACATGTAGCTAGCTCTCTGTGTATGAACATGTTGGAGTCATCTGACCTGTTGCTTGCCCTCTAAATATACACATGCTGGACTCATCTGCCATGTAGCTAACCCTCAGTATATGGACATGTTGGACACATCTTCCATGTAGCCAGTACTCAGTATATAGACATGTTGGATTATTCTGCCATGTAGCTATCTCTCAGTGTATGGACATATTAGACTCATCTGCCATGTAGCTAAATTATTTATATGGAAATGTTGCACCACTCCGCCATGTAGCTAGCTCTCTGTGCATGGATATGTTGGACTGATCTGGCTTGTAGGTAACTTTCTGTGTTTCAACATTTTGGCTCATATGCCATGTAGCTAGGTGTTTTTGCATGGATATATTGGACTGATCTTCCATGTAGGTAGCTCTCTGTATGTGAACATATTGGACTTGTCTGCCATGTACTTAGCTCTCTTTATATGGACATGTTGGACTCTTCTGCCATGTAGCTAGTACTCCACATATGGAAAGGTTCCACTACTCTGCCATGCAGCTGGCTATCTGTATATGTACATTTTGGACTCGTCTGACATGTAGCTTGCTCTCTGTGCATGGATAAGTTGGACTGATCTGCCATGTAGGTAACTCTCTGTATATGAACATATTGGACTTGTCTGCCATATAGCTAGCTCTCTGTATATGGACATGTTGGACTCATCAGCCATGTAGCTAGCTTTCTCTGTATGTACATGTTGGACTCATTTGCCTTGAAGCTAGTCTTCTATATATACACATGTTGGACTCATCTGCCATGTGGCCAGTACTCCGTATATGGACATGTTGGACTACTGTGCCATGAAATTAGCACTCAGTATATGGACACTTTGGACTCATCTGCCAAGTAGCTAGAACTCTGTATATGGAAATGTCGCACTACTCTACCACGTAGGTAACTCTCTGTATATGAACGTATTGTACTTGTCTGCCATATAGGTAGCTCTCTGTATATGGACATGTTGGACTCATCAGCCATGTAGCCAGCTTTCTCTGTATGTACGTGTTGGACTCATCTGCCTTGTATCTAATCCTCTATATATACACATGTTGGACTCATCTGCCATGTAGCTAAATCTCAGTATATGGACATGTTGGACTCATCTGCCATGTAGCTAGTACTCTTTATATGGACACATTGGACTACTGTGCCATGTAGCTAGCTCTCAGTATATGGACATGTTGGACTCATCTGCCATGTAGCTAGTATTCTGTATATGGACATTTTGGTCTACTCTGCCATGTAGCTAGCTCCAGTATATGGACACATTGGACTCATCTGCTATGTAGATTGTTATTGTTGTTGCTATGTAGATAGAACTCTGTATATGGAAATGTTGCAGTACTCTGCCATGTAGCTACCTCTCTGTATTTGGACATTTTGGACTTGTGTGCCATCTAGCTACCTCTATGTGCATGGATATGTTGGACTGATCTGCCATGTAGATAACTCTCTGTATATGAATATATTGGAGTTGTCTGCTATGTAGCTATCTCTCTGTATATGGACATGTGTTACTCATCAGCCATGTAGCCAGATCTCTCTGTATGAACATGTTGGACTCATCTGCATTGTAGCTAGTCCTCTATAAATACATATGCTGGACTCATCTGCCATGTTGCTAACTCTCAGTATATGGACATGTTGGACTCATCTGCCATGTAGCTAAAACTCTGTATATGGAAATGGTGCACTACTCGGCCATGTTGGTATCTCTCTGTATATGGACATTTTGGACTCGTTGTCCATGTAGCTAGCTCTCTGTGCATGGATATGTTGGACTGATAAGCCATGTAGGTAGTTCTCTATATATGAACATATGGGACTTGTGTGCCATATAGGTAATTCTCAGTATATGGACATGTTGAACTCATCAGACGTGTAGCCAGCTCTCTGTGTATGAACATGTTGAACTCATCTGACCTGTAAACTGCCATCTAAATATACACATGCTTAACTCATCAGCATTGAAGCTAATCCCCAGTATATGGACATGTTGGATACATCTGCCATATAGCCAGTATTCTTTATAGGGACATGTTGGACTACTCTTCCATGTAGCTATCTCTTCAGTATATGGACACGTTGGACTTATCTGCCATGTAGTTAGAACCCTTTGTATGGAAATGTTGCACTACTCCGCCATGTAACTAACTCTCTGTGTATGGATACGTTGGACTGATTTGTCATGTAGGTAACTCTCTGTATTTCAACATTTTGTACTCTTCTCCCATGAAATTAGGTGTTTGTGCTTGGATATGTTGGACTGATCTGACATGTAGGTAGCTCTCTGTATATGAACATATTGGACTTGTCTGCCATGCAGCTAGCTCTCTTTATATGGACATGTTGTACTCATCTGTCATGTAACTAGTACTCCATATATGGACATGTTGGACTACTGTGCCATGAATCTAGCACTCAGTATATGGACGTGATGGACACATCTGCCATTTGGTTAGAACTCTGTATATGGAAATGTTCCACTACACTGCCATGTAGCTAGCTCTCTGTATATGGACAATTTGAACTCGTCTGCCATGTAGCTTGCTCTCTGTGCATGGATATATTGGACTGATCTGCCATGTAAGTAGATCTGTGTATATGAACATATAGGATTTGTTTGCCATATAGCTAGCTCTCTGTATACGGACATGTTTGACTCAACAGCCATGTAGCCAGCTTTCTCTTTATGTACATGTTGGACTCATCTGAATTGTAGTTAGTCTTCTTTGTATACACAAGTTGGACTCATCTGCCATGTAGCTAACTCTCAATAGATGGACATATTGGACTCATCTGGCATTTAGTTAGTACTCTGTATATGGACATGTTGGACTACTCTGCCATGTAGCTAGATCTCAGTATACGGACATGTTGGACTCATCTGCCATGTAGCTAGAACTCTGTACATGGAAATGTTGCACTACTCTGTCATGTATCTATCTCTCTGTATATTGACACGTTGGACTCATCTGCCATGTAGCTAGAACTCTGTATATGGACATTTTGGTCTACTCTGCCATGTAGCTAGCTCGCAGTATATAGACACGTTGGACTCATCTACCATATAGCTAGAATACTTTATATGGAAATGTTGGATTACTCCACTATGTAGCTACCTCTCTGTATATGAACATGTTGGACTCGTCTGCCATGTAGGCAGCTCTCAGTATATGAACATGTTGGACTCCTCTTCCATGTAGAAAGTACTCTGTATATGGAAATGTAGGACTCGTCTGCCATGTACCTAGCTCTCTGTGCATGAATATGCTGGATAGATCTGCCATGTAGGTAGATCTCTGTATATGAACATATTGGAGTTGTCTGCTATGAAGCTAGCTCTCTGTATAGAGACATGTGGTATTTATCAGCCATGTTGCCAGGTTTCTCTGTATGAACATGTTGGACTCATCTGCATTGTAGCTACTCCTGTATAAATATACATGTTGGACTCATCTGCCATGTACCTAGTTCTCTGTGCATGGATATGTTGGACAGATCTGCCATGTAGCTAGTACTCTGTATATGGACATGTTGGACTACTCAAGTTGGACACATCTGCCATTTAGCTAGAACTCTGTATATGGAAATGTTGCACTACTGTGCCATGTAGCTAACTCTCTGTGTATGAACATTTTGGACTCCTCTGCCACATAGCTAGCTCTTTCTGCATAGATATAATGGATGGATCTGCCATGTAGCCAGCTCTCTTTGTATGAACATGTTGGACTCATCTGCCTTGTAGATAGTCCTCTCTACATACACATATTGAACTCATCTGCCATGTATGTAACTCTCAGTATATGGACATGTTGGACTCACCTGCCATTTAGTTAGTACTCTGTATATGGATATGTTGGACTACTCTGCCATGTAGCTAGATCTCAGTATATGGACATGTTGGACTCATCTGCCATGTAGCTAGAACTCTGTACATGGAAATGTTGCACTACTCTGTCATGTATCTAGCTCTCTGTATATTGACACGTTGGACTCATCTGCCATGTAGCTAGAACTCTGTACATGGAAATGTTGCACTACTCTGCCATGCACCTAGCTCTCTGTACATGGATATTTTGGACTCATCTGCCATGCAGAGAGCTCTCTGTGCATGGACGTGTTGGACTATCAGCTATGTAGCCAGCTCTCTCTTTATGAAGATGTTGGATTCATCTGCCTCGTAGCTAGCCCTCTCTATATATACATGTTGGATTCATCTGCCATGTAGGTAACTCTCAGTATATGGACATGTTCTTCTCATTTGCCATGTAGCTAGTACTCTGTATATGAACATGTTTGACTACTCTGCCATGTAGCTAGCTCTAAGTATATGGACATGTTGGACTCATCTGCCATGTAGCTAGAACACTGTACATGGGAATGTTGCCCTACTCTGCCATGTAGTTAACTCTCTGTATATGAACATTTTTGACTCGTCTGAAATGTAGCTAGCTCTCTGTGTATGGATATGTTGGACTGATCTGTCATGTAGGTAGCTCTCTCTATATGCACATATTGCACCTGTCTGCCAGGTAGCTACCTCTCAGTATATGGACATGTTGGACTCATCAGCCATGTAGCCAGCTCTCTGTGTATGAACATGTTGGACTCATCTGTCTTGTAGCTAACTGTCAGTATATGGACATGTTGGACTCATCTGCCATGTAGCTAGTACTCTGTATATGGATATGTTGGACTACTCTGACATGTAGCTAGCTCTCAGTATACAGACACGTTGGACTCATCTGCCATGTAGCTCAAATTCTTTTTATGGAACTGTTGTACTACTCTGCCATGTAGCTAACTCTCTATATATGAATATTTTGGACTCGTCTGCCATGTAGCTAGTTCTCTGTGCATGGATATGATGGACTAATCTGCCATGTAGGTAGCTCTCTGTATATGAACATTTAGGACTTGTCTGCCATGTAACTAGCTCTATGTATATGGACATGCTGGTTTCATCAGCCATGTAGCCAGCTATCTCTGTATGAACATGTTGGACTCATCTGCCTTGTAGCTAGTCCTCAATATATACACATGTTGGACTCATCTGCCATGTAGCTA
>NW_006408791.1:2518260-2523386 GCF_000296735.1 Chrysochloris asiatica | reverse complement strand
GAACATGTTGGACTCATCTGCCTTGTAGCTAGTCCTCAATATATACACATGTTGGACTCATCTGCCATGTAGCTAACTCTCAGTATATGGACATGTTGGTCTCATTCAGTCATTTAGCTAGTACTCTTTATATGGACACGTTGTACTACACTTCCATGTATCTTGTTCTCTGTATTTGGACATTTTGGATTCATCTGCCATGTAGCTAGCTCTCTGTGCATGGATCCGTTGGACTGAACTGCCATGTAGCTAGTTCTCTGCATATGAACATATTGGACTTGTCTGCCATGTTGCTAGCACTCTTTATATGGACATGTTGTACTCATCAGCCATGTAATCAGCTCTCTCTGTAAGAACATGTTTTAGTCTTCAGCCTTGTAGCTAACTCTCAGTATATGGACATGTTGGACACATCTGCCATGTAGCTAGTACTCTGTATAAGGACATGTTGGACTACTCTGACTTGTAGCTTGCTCTCAGTATATGGTCACGTTTGACTCATCTGCCATGTAGCTAGAATTCTGTATATGGATATTTTGCACTACTCTGCCATGTAGCTAACTCTCTCTATATGAACATTTTAGACTCCTCTGTCATTTAGCTAGATCTTTGTGCATGGATATGATGGACTGATCTGCCATGTAGCCAGAACACTCTGTATGAACATGTTGGACTCATCTACCTTGTAGCTAGTACTCTATATGTACACTTGTTGGAATCATCTGTCATGTAGCTAACTCTCAGTATATGGACATGTTGGTCTCATTCTGCCATGTAGATAGTTCTCCATATATGTACAAGTTGCACTAATCTGCCATGTAGCTAACTCTCTGTTTATGGATATTACCTCTCTGTGCATAGATGTGTTGAACTCATCAGCCATGTAGCCAGATCTCTCTGTATGAAGTTGTTGGATTCATCTACCTTGAAGCTATTCCTCTATATATACACATGTTGGATTCATCTGCCTTATAGCTAACTCTCAGTATATGGACATGTTGGACTCCTCTGCCATGAGCTATCTCTCAGTATAGGGACACGTTTGACTCATCTTCCATGTAGCTAGAACTCTGTATATGGATATGTTGCACTACTCTGACATGTAGTTAGCTCTGTGTATATCGATATTTTGGACTCGTATGCCATGAAGCTATCTCTCTATGCATGGGTATGTTGGACTTATCTGCCATGTAGTTACCTCTCTGTATGTGAATTGTCTGCCATGTTGCTAGCTCTTTGTATATGGCCATGTTAGACTCATCAGCCATATAGCCAGCTCTCTCTGTATGAAGATGTTGGATTCATCTGTCTTGTAGCTAGCCCTCTATATATACACATGTTGGATTCATCTGCCATGTAGGTAACTCTCAGTATGTGGACATGTTGGTCTCATCTACCATGTACCTAGTACTCTGTATATGGACATATTGGACTACTGTGCCATGTAGGTAGTTCTCAGTATATGGCCATGTTGGACTCATCTGCCATGTAGCTAGGACTCTGTATATGGAAATGTTGCACTACTCTGCCATGTAGCTAGATCTCTGAATATGGACATTTTGGACTCGTCTGCCATGTAGCTAGCTCTCTGTGCACGGATATGTTGGACTGATCTGCCATGTAGGTAGCTCTATGTATATGAACATATTGGACTTGTCTGCCATGTTGCTAGCTCTCTGTATATGGACATGTTGGACTCATCAGCCATGTAGCCAGCTCTCTCTGTAGGAAAATGTTGGACTCATCTGCCTTGTAGCTAACTCTCAGTATATGGACATGTTGGAATCATCTTCCATGTAGCTAGAACTCTGTATATGGATATGTTGCACTACTCTGACATGTAGCTAGCTCTCAGTATATGAACATGTTTGAATCATCTTCCATGTAGCTAGAACTCTGTATATGGATATGTTGCACTACTCTGACATGTAGCTAGCTCTCTGTATATGGATATTTTGGACTTGTCTGCCATGAAGCTAGCTCTCTGTGCATGGATATGTTGGACTCATCAGCCATATAGCCAGCTCTCTCTGTTTGAAGATGTTGGATTCATCTACCTTGTAGCTAGTTGTCTATATATACACATGTTGGACTCAGCTGTCTTGTAGATAACTCAGTATATCGACATGTTGGTTTCATCTGCCATGTAACTAGAACTCTGTATATGGAAATGTTGCACTACTCTGCCATGTAGCTAACTCTCTGTATGTGACCATTTTTTACTCGTCTGCCATGTAGCTAGCTCTCTGTGCATGGATATGATGGACTAATCTGCCATGTAGGTACCTCCCTGTATATGAACATATAGGACTTTTCTGTCACGTAGCTAACTCTCCATTTATGGACATTTTGGACTCATCAGCCATGTAGCCAGCTCTCTCTGTAGAAATATCTTGGATTCATCTGCCTTGTAGCTAGTCCTCTATATATACACATTTTGGACTCATCTGCCATGTTGCTAACTCTCAGTACATGGACATGTTGGTCTCATTCTTCCATGTAGCTAGTATTCTATTTATGGACGTTTTGCACTACTCTGCCATGTAACTAGCTCTCCATATATGGACACGTTGGACTCAACTGCCATATAGCTTGAACTCTGCATTTGGAAATGTTGCATTACTCTGCCATATGGGTAACTCTCTGTATATGGACATTTTGGACTTGTCTGCCATGTAGTTAGCTCTCTGTGCATTGATATGTTGGACTGATCTGCCATGTAGGTAGCTCTCTGTATATGAATATATTGGACCTGTTTGACATGTAGCTAGCTCTCAGTATATGGACATGTTGGACTCATCAGTCATGTAGCCAGCTCTCTTTGTATGAACATGTTGGTCTCATCTGCCATAAAACTAGTACTTTGAATATGGACATGTTGGACTACTGTGCCATGTAGCTAGCTCTCAGTATATGGACATGTTGGGCTCATCTGCCATATAGCTAGAACTCTGTATATCAAAATGTCGCACTACTCTGTCAGTTAGCTAGCTCTCTGTATATGGACATTTTGGACTCGTCTGCCATGTGGCTAGCTCTCTGTACATGGATATGTTTAACTGATCTACCATGTAGGTAGCTCTCTGTATATGACTATATTGGACTTGTCTGCCATGTAGCTAGCCCTCCATTTATGGACATGTTGGACTCAATCAGCCATGTAGCCAGCTGTCTCTGTATGAATATGTTGGACTCATCTGACATGTAGCTAAAACTCTGTATATGGAAATGTTGCACTACTCTGCCAAGTAGCTAGCTCTCTGTATATGGACATTTTGGATTCGTCTGCCATGTAGCTAGCTGAATGGATATGTTGGACTGATCTGCTATGTTGTTAGATCTCTGTATATGAACATATTGTAATTATCTGTCATGTAGCTAGCTCACTGTATATGGACATCTTGGACTCTTCAGCCATGTACCACGCTCTCTGTGTATGAACATTTTGGACTCATCTGCCTTGTAGCTAGTCCTCTATATATACACATGTTGGACTCATCTGCCATGTAGCTAACTTTCAGAATATGGACATGTTGGATTCATCTGCCATGTAGCTAGTACTTTGTATATGGATATGTTGAACTACACTTCTGTGGAACTAGCTCTCAGTAAATGGACACGTTGGATTCATCTGTCATGTAGCTAGAACTTTGTATATGGACATGTTTCAAAACTCTGACATGTAGCTAGCTCCCTGTATATTGATATTTTGGAATTGTATGCCATGTAGCTAGCTATCTGTGCATATATATGTTGGATTGATCTGCTAAGTAGTTAGCTCTCTATATGAACATATTGGACTTGTCTGCAATGTAGATACTGCTTTGTGTATTGACATATTGGGCTCATCAGCCATGTAGACAGCTCTATCTGTATGAACATGTTGGACTCATCTCACTTGTAGCTAGTCCTCTATATATACACATGTTGGATTCATCTGCCATGTAGCTAACTCTGAGTATATGAACATGTTGGAATCATCTGCATTTTAGCTAGTACTCTGTATATGGACATGTTGAAGTACTCTGCCGTGGAGCTAGCTCTCAGTATATGGACACATTAGACTCATCTGCCATGTAGCCAGCTCTCTCTGTATGAACATGTTGACCTCATCTGCCTTATAGCTATCCCTCTAAACATACACATGTTGGACTCATCTGCCATGTAGGTAACTCTCAATATATGGACATGTTGGGCTCATGAGCCATGTAGTCAGCTCACTCTGTATGAACTTATTGAACTTATCTGCCTTGTAGCTAGCCCTCTAAATATATATATATATGTTGCACTTGTCTGCCATGTAGCAAAAACTCAGTATATGGACATGTTGGACTCATCAGCCATATAGCCAGCTCTCTGTGAAAGAACATGTTGGACTCATCTGCCTTGTAGCTAGTCCTCTATATATACAAATGTTTTGTACTCATCTGCCATGTAGCTAACTCTCAGTATATGGATATGTGGGAATCATCTGCCATGTAGCTAGTACTCTGTATATGGACATGTTGGACTTATCTGTCATGTAGCCAGTTCTCTGTATATGGACATGTTGGAATCATCAGCCATGTAGCCAGCTTTCCTGTATGAATATGTTGAACTCATCTGCCTTGTAGCTAGCTCTCTAAATATACGCATGTTGAACTCATCTCCCATGTACCTAACCCTCAATATATGGACATGTTGGACTCATCTGACATGTACCTACAACTCTGTATGTGGAAATGTTGCACTACTCTGCCTTGTAGCTAGCTCTCTCTATATGTACCTTTTGGTCTAGTTTGCCATGTAGCTAGCTCTCTACGCATGGATATGATGGACTAATCTTCCATGTAGGAAGCTCTCTGTATATGAACATGGTGGACTTGTCTGTAATGTTGCTATCTCTCTGTACATGGACATGTTGGACTCATCAGTCATGTAGCCATCTCTATCTGTATGAACATGCTGGACTCATCTGTTTTGTAGCTAGTCCTCTATATATACACATATTGGACCATCTGCCATGTAGCTAGTACTCTGTATATGGACATGTTGGAGTACATTGCCATGTAGCTAGCTCTCAGTATATGGACACGTTGGACTCATCTGCCATGTAGCTAGAACTCTGTATATGGAAATGTTGCACT
>NW_006408791.1:2507597-2518160 GCF_000296735.1 Chrysochloris asiatica | reverse complement strand
TAGCTCTCAGTATATGGACACGTTGGACTCATCTGCCATGTAGCTAGAACTCTGTATATGGAAATGTTGCACTACTCTGCCATGTAGCTAGGTGTCTTTATATGGACATTTTGGATTTGTCTGCCATGTAGGTAGCTCTCTGTATATGAACATATTGGACTTGTCTTCCACGTAGCAAGCTCTTTGTATATGGACATGTTGGACTCATCAGCCATGTAGCCAGCTCTCTCTGTTTCAATATATTCGACTCATCTGCCTTTTAACTAGCCCTCTAATTATACACATGTTGGACTCATCTGCCATATAGCTCACTCTCAGTATATGTACATGTGGGACTCATCTTCCATGTAGATAATACTCTGCATATGGACATGTTAGATTACTCTGCCATGTAGCTAACTCTCAGTATATGGACACATGGGACTCATCTGTGATGTAGCTAAAACTATGTATATGGAAATGTTCCACTACACTACACTACACTACACTGCCATATATGGACATTTTGGACTCTTCTGTCATGTAGATGGCTTTCTGTGCATGGATATGTTGGATTGATCTGCCATGTAGGTAGCTCTCTGTATATGAACCTATTGGACTTGTCTGCTATGTAGGTAGCTCTCTGTATATGGACATGTTGGACTCATCAGCCATGTAGCCCTCTGTCTCTGTATGAACATGTTGGACTCATCTACCTTTTAGCTAGTCCTCTATATATACACATGTTGGACTCATCTGCATCTAGCTTACTCTCAGTGTATGGACACGTTGGATTCATCTACCATGTAGCTAGAATTTTGTACATGGAAATGTTGCACTACTCTGCCTTGAAGCTAGCTTTCTGTATATGGACATTTTGAACTCGTATGCCATGTAGCTAGCTCACAGTCCATGGATATGATGGACTGATGTGCCGTGTAGGTTACTCTCTGTATATGGACGTATTGGACTTGTCTGCCATGTTGCTAGCTCTCTGTACATGGACATGTTGAAATCACCAGCCATGTAGCCATCTCTCTCTGTATGAACATTTTGGACTAATCTGCCTTGTAGCTTGTCCTCTATTTATACCCATGTTGGACCATCTGCCATGTAGCTAGTATTCTGTATATGGACATGTTGGCATACTCTGCCATGTAGCTCGCTCTCAGTATATGGACACATTGGACTCATCTGCGCTGTAGCTATAACCCTGTATATGGAATTGTTGCACCACTCTGCCATGTAGCTAGCTCACTGTATATGGACATTTTGGATTTGTCTGCCATGTAGCTAGTTCTCTATGCTTGGTTATGTTGGGCTGATCTGACATATAGGTAGCTGTCTTTATATGAACATATTGGATTGGTCTGCCATGTAGCTAGCTCTCTGTATATGAACATGTTGGCCTCATCAGCCATGTAGCCTGCTCTCTGTGTATTAATATGTTCAACTCATCTGCCTTGTAACCAGCCCCCTAAATATACAGATGTTGGATTCATCTGTGATGTAGCTAACTCTCAGTATATGTACATGTTGGACTCCTCTGCCATGTAGATAGTATTCTGTATATGGACATGTTAGATTACTCAGTCATGTAGGTAGCTCTCAGTATATGGACACGTTGGTCTAATCTGCGATATAGCTAGAACTCTGTATATGGAAATGTTGCACTACTCTGCCATTTAGCTAGCTCTCTGTATATGGACATTTTGGATTCGTCTGCCATGTAGTTGGCTCTTTGTAACATGGATATGTTGGACTGATCTGCTATGTAGGTAGCTCTCTGTATATGAACATATTGGACTTGTATGCCATGTAGCTAGCTCTCTTTATAGGGACATGTTGGGCTCATCAGCCATGTAGCCAGCTCTCTTTGTTTCAATATGTTGGACTCATCTGGCTTGTAGCTAGTACTCAATAGAGACACACCTTTCATTCATCAGCCATGTATCCACCTCCCTCTGTATAAACTTGCTGGACTCATCTGCCTTGTACCTAGTCCTCTATATATACACATGTTGGACTCATCTTCCAAGTAGGTAACTCTCAGTATATGGACATGTTGGACTCATCTGCCATGTAGCTAGTACTCTGTATATGGACATGTTGGACTCGTCCGCCATGTAGCTAGGTTTCTGTGCATGGATATGTTGGACTGATCTGCCATGTAAGTGCATCTGTGTATATGAACATATTGGACTTGTCTGTCATGTAGCTAGCTCTCTGTATTCGGACATGTGGGACTCATCAACCATGTAGCCAGCTCTCTCTGTATGAACATGTTGGCCTCATCTGGCTTGTAGCTAGTCCTCTATATATACACATGTTGGACACATCAGCCTTGTAGCCAGCTCTCTCCATATGAAAATGTTGGACACATCTGCCTTTTAGCTAGTCCTCTATATATACACAGGTTGGCCTCATCTGTCATGTACTTAACTCTCAGTATATGGACATGATGGACGCATCTGCCATGTAACTAGAACTCTGTATATGGAAATGTTGCAGTACTGTGACATGCAGCTAGCTCTGTATATGGACATTTTGGACTCGTCTGCCATGTAGCTACCTCTCTGTGCATGGATATGTTGGACTGATCCGCTATGTAGGTAGCTCCCTGTATATGAAAATATAGTACCTGTCTTCCATGTAGCTATCTCTCTGCATATGTACACGTTGGACTCATCAGCCATGAGGCCAGTTCTCTCTTTATGAACATGGTGGACTCATCTGCCTTGTAGCTAGTCTTCTATATATACACATGTTGGACTCAACAGCCATGTAGACAGCTTTCTTTGTATGAACATGTTGGATTCATCTGCATTGTAGTTACTCCTGGATATATACACATGTTGGACTCATCTGCCATGTAGCTAATTCTTAGTATGTGGACATTTGGACTCATCTGCCATGTAGCTAGTACTCTGTATATGGACATGATGGACTACTCTGCCATGTAGCTGGCTCTCAGTACATGGACACATTGGATTCATCTGCAATGTAGCTAGAACTCTGTGCATGGATATGTTGGACTGATCTGCCATAGGTAGCTTTCTATATATGAACATATTGGACTTGTGCCATGTAGGTAGCTGTCAGTATATGGATATGTTGGACTCATCAGCCATGTTGAGAGCTCTCTGTGTATGAACATGTTGGACTCATCTGCCTTGTAGCTTGCCCTATAAATGTATACATGTTGGTCTCATCTGCCATGTAGCTAACTCTCAATATATGGCCATGTTGGTCACATCTGCCATGTAGCTAGCAATTTTTATATGTTCATTTTGGACTCGTATGCCATGTAGACAGCTCTCTGTGCATAAATATGTTGGAATGATATGCCATAGGTAGCTCTTTGTATATGAACATATTGAACTTGACTGCCCTTTAGGTAGCTCTCAGTTTATGAACTTGTTGGACTCATCAGCCATGTACACAGCTCTCTCTATATGAACATGTTGGGCTAATCTGCCTTGTAGCTAGTCCTCTAAATATACACATGTTGGACTCATCTGTCATGTAGCCAACTCTCAGTACATGGACATGTTGGACTCATTTGCCATGTAGCTAGTACTCTGTATATGGTCATGTTGGAGTATTCTGCCATGAAGCTAGCTCTCAGTATATGGACACGTTGGACTCATCTGCCATGTAGCTAAAATTCTGTACATGGAAATGTTGTGCTACTCTGCCATGTACCTGGCTCTGTATATGGACATTTTTAACTCGTCTGCCATGTAGCTACCTATCTGTGAATCGATATGTTGAACTGTTCTGCCATTTAGGTAGCTCTCTGTATATGAACATACTGGTCTTGCCTGCCATGAAGCTAGCTGTCAGTATATGGACATTTTGGACTCATCAACCATGCAGCCAGCTCTCTCTGTATGAACATGTTGGACTCAATTGCCATGTAGCCAGCTCTCTCTGTGTGAACATGTTGGACTAATTTGCCATGTAGCTAGCCCTCTATATATACACATGTTGGACTCATCAGCCATGTAGCCATCTTTCTGTGTATGAACATGTTGCGCTGATCTTCCTTGTATCTTCTCCGCTAAATATACACATGTTGGATTCATCTGCTAAGTAACTACATTTCAGTATTTGGACATGTTGGACTCATCTGCCATGTAGCTAATACTCTGTATATGCACATGATGGACTACTCTGCCATTGAGCTAGCTCTCAGTATATGGACACATTGGACTCATCTGCCATGTAGCTAATACTCTGTATATGCACATGATGGACTACTCTGCCATTGAGCTAGCTCTCAGTATATGGACACGTTGGACTCATCTACCATGTAGCTAGAACTATGTATATGGAATTGTTGCACTACACTGCCATGTACCTGGCTCTCTGTATATGGACAGTTTGGACTTGTGTGCCATGTAGCTCGTTCTCTGTGCATGGATATGTTGAACTGATCTGCCATGTAGGTAGCTCTCTAAATAGGAACATATTGGACTTGACTGCCATGTAGCTAGCTCTCTGTATATCAACATGTGGGACTCATTTGCAATGTAGCCAGCTCTCTCTGTATGAACAAGTTGGACTCATCTGCTTGTAGCTCGTTCTCTATATATACACATGTTGGAGTCATCTGACATGTAGCTAACAATAAGAATATGGATATGTTGGAATCATCTTCCATATAGCTAGAACTCTATATATGGACATGTGGGACTCATCAGCTATATAGCCAGCTCTCTCCGTATAAACAAGTTGGACTCATCTGCTTGTAGTTAGAACTCTGTATATGGAAATGTTACACTATTCTGCCATGTAGCTAGCTCTCTGTATATGGACATTTTGGGCTTATGTGCCTTTTGGCTAGCTCTCTGTGCATGGATATGTTGGACTGACCTACCATTTTAGTAGCTCTCTGTATATGATCATATTGGACTTTTCTGCCATGTTGCTAGCTCTCTGTATACGGACACATGGGACTCATCAGCCATTTTGCCAGCTTTCTCCATATGAACATGTTGGACTTATCTGCCTTGTAGCTAGTTCTCTATACCTACACATGTTGGACTCATCAGCCATGTAGCCATCTATCTCTGTATGAACATGATGGGATAATCTTTACCGGAGCTACAATTCTGTATATGGAAATGTTGCTCTACTCTGACATGTAGCCAACTCTCTCTATATGGACTTTTTGGACTCATCTGCCATGTAGCAACCTCCCTGTGCATGGATATGTTGAACTGTACTGCCATGTAGGTAGCTCTCTATATATCAACATATTGGACTTGTCTGCCATGTAGCTACCTCTCAGTACATGGACATTTTGGACTTATCAGCCATGTAGCCAGCTCTCTCTGTATGAACATGTTGGAATCATCTGCCTTCTAGCTAATCCTCTATATATACACATGTTGGATTCATCTGACATGTAGCTAACTTTCAGTATTTGGACATGTTGGAATCATCTGCCATGTAGCTAATACTCTGTATATGGACATGATGGACTACTCTGCCAGGTAACTAGCTCTCAGTATATGGACACGTTGGACTTATCTACCATGTATCTAGAACTCTGTATATGGAATTGTTGAACTACACTGCCATGTAGCTGTCTCTCTGTATATGGACATTTTGGACACGACTTCCATGTAACTCACTCTCTGTGGATGGATATGCTGGACTGATCTGCCATATAGGTAGATCTCTAAATATGAAGATATTTTACATGACTGCCATGTAGCTAGCTCTCTGCATATGGACATGTGTGACTTATCATCCATGTAGCCAGCTCTTTCTGTCTGAACATATTGGGCTCATCTGCCTTTTAGCTAGTCATCTATATATACACATGTTGGACCCATCTGCCATGTAGCTAACTCTCAGTATATGGACATGTTGGACTCATCTGCCATGTAGCTAGAATTCTGTATATGGACATGTTGCACTACTCTGCCATGTACATAAGTCTCAGTTTATGGACACGTTGCACCCATCTACCATGTAGCTAGAACTCTGTGTATGGAAATGTAGCAATATGCTGCCATGAAGTTTGCTCTCAGTATATGAACATTTCGGACTCGTCTGCCATGTAGCTACCTCTCTGTGCATAGTTATGTTGGAATGATCTGCCATGTAGGTAGGTCTCTGTATATGAACATATTGTACTTTTCTTCCATGTAGCTAGCTCTCTCTATATGGACATAAGGGACTCATCAACCATGAAGCCAGCTCTCTCTGTATGAACTTGTTCAACTCATCTGCCTTGTAGCTAACTCTCAGTATATGGACATGTTGGACTCATCTGCTATGTAGCTAGTACTCTGTATATGGATATGTTGGACTACTCTGTCATGTAGCTTGCTGTTAGTATATGAACACGTTGGACTTATCTGCCATGTAGATAGAACTTTGTATATGGAAATGATGGACTGCTCTGCCATGCAGCTATCTTTCTGTATATGGACATTTTAGACTAGTCTGCCATGTAGCTAGCTCTCTGTGCATGGGTATGTTGGACTCATCTGCCATGTAAGTAGCTCTGTATATATGATAATATTGGACTTTTTTGTGATGTAGCTAGCTCTCTGTATACGGACATGTGGAACTTATCAGCCATGTAGCCAGCTCTCTCCGTATGAACATGTTGGACTCATCTGCCTTGTAACTAACTCTCAGTATATGGACATGATGGACTCATCTGCCATGTAGCTAGCACTCAGTATATAAAAATGTCGCAGTACTCTGCCATGCAGCTAGTTCTCTGTATATGGACATTTTGGACTTCTTTGCCATGTAGCTAGCTCTCAGTATATGGACATGTTGGACTCATCAGCCATGAAGCCAGCTCTCTGTGTATGAATATGTTGGGCTCATCTGCCTTATACCTATTCCTTTAAATATACACATGTTGGACTCATCTGCCATGTAGCTAACTCTCAATATATGGACAGGTTGGACTCATCTGCCATGTAGCTAGTACTCTGTATATGGGCATGTTGGAGTACGCTGCCATGTCGCTAGCTTTCAGTATATGCACAGGTTGGACTCATGTGCCATGTAGCTAGAACTCTGTATATGGAAATGTTACACTACACTGCCATGTATATGGACATTTTGGACTCGTCTGACATGTAGCTACCTCTCTGTGCATGGATATGTTGGAATGATCTGCAATGTAGGAAGCTCTCTGTATATGAATATATTGTACTTGTCTTCCATGTAGCTAGTTCTCTGTAAATGGACATAACCGACTCATCAAGCATAAAGCCAGCTCACTCTGTATGAACATGTTTGACTTATTTGCCTTGTAGCTAGCCCTCTAAATATACACATGTTGGAATCATCTAGTATATAGCTAACTCTCAGTATATGGACATGTTGGAATCATCTGCCATTTACCTAGTACTCTGTATATGGACATGTTTGAATACTCTGCCATGAAGCTAGCTCTCAGCATATAGAAATGCTGCACTACTGTGCCATGTAGATATCTCCCTCTATATGGACATTTTGGACTTTTCTGCCATGTAGGTATCTCTCTGTGCATGAATATGTTGGAATTATCTGTCAGAGGTAGCTCCCCCCATATGAACATATTGGATTTGTCTGCCACGTAGATAGCACTCACTATTTGGACATGTTGGACACATCAGCCATGTAACCAGCTCTCTGTGTATAAACATGTTGGCCTCATCTGCCTTGTACCTTACCCTGTAAATGTACACATGTTGGTCTTATCTGCCATGTAGCTAACTCTCAATATATGGACATGTGGGACTAATCTGCCATGTAGCTAGTACTCTTAATATGTACATGTTGGATTACTCTGCCATGTAGCTAGCTCTCAGTATATGGTCACATGGAATTAATCTGCCATATAGCTATAACTCTGTATATGGAAATGTAGCACTACTCTGCCATCAACCTAGCTCTCTGTATATGGATATTTTTTACTTGTCTGCCATGTAGCTACTTCTTTGTGCATGGATTTGTTGGACTGATTTGGTACTTAGGTATCTCTCTGTATATGAACATATTGGACTTGTCTGCCATGTAGCTATTTCTCTGTATATGGACATAAGGGACTCATCATCCATGAAACCAGCTCTCTCTCTGTGAACATGATGGACTCATCTGCCTTGTATCTTCTCCTTTATAAATACACATGTTGGACTCATTTGCCATTTAGTTAGCTCTCAGTATATGGACATGTTGGACTCATCTGCCATGTAGCTAGAACTCTATATATGTAAACCTTGGACTACTCTGACATGTAGCTAGCTCTCTCTAGTTGGACATTTTGGACTCGGCTGCCATGTAGCTAGCTGTCTATGCATGAATATGTTGGACTGATCTGCCATATAGGTAGATCTCTGTATTTTAACACATTGGACCTGTCTGCCATCTAATTAGCTCTATGCAAATGGACAGGTTGGACTCATCAGCCATGAAGCCAGCTCTCTGTATGAACATGTTGAATTTATCTGCCTTGTAACTAGTCATCTATATATACACATGTTGGACTCATCAGCCATGTAGCTAACTCTCAGTATATGGACATATTGGACACATCTGACATGTAGCTAGTACTCTGTATATGGACATGTTGGACTCATCAGCCATATAGCCAGCTTTCTCCATATGAACATGGTGGACTCATCTGCCTTGTAGTTATTCCTCTATATATACAAGAGTTTGACTCATCAGCCATTAAGCAATCTCTTTCTTTGTGAACATGTTGGACTTACCGGCCTTGTATCCACTCCTCTATGTATACATATGTTGGTCTCATCTGCCATATAGCTAAATCTCAGTATATGGACATGTTTGACTCATCTGCCATGTAGCTAGCTCTCAGTATATGGACACATTGGAATCATATGCCATGTAGCTAGAAATCTTTACATGGAAATGTTGCACTACTCTGCCATGTAGCTAGCTCTCTGTATATGGACAAGATGGACTCATCTGAAATGTAGCTAGAACTCTATTTAGTGAAATATTGCACTACTCTGCCATGTAGTGAGCTCTCTGTATATGAACACTTTGGACCCGTCTCACACGAGGCTAGCTCTCTGTGCATGGATATATTGGACTGTTCTTTCATGTAGGTAGGTCTCTGTATATGAACATATTGGACTTGTCTGCCATGTAGCTATTTCTCTGTATACGGACATAAGGGACTCATCAGCCATGAAACCAGCTCTCTCTCTGACATGTAGCTAGCTCTCTCTATATGGATATTTTGGACTCATCTGCCATGTAGCTAGCTGTCTATGCATGAATATGTTGGACTGATCTGCCATATAAGTAGATCTCTGTATATGAACACATATGGACAATTTGGACTCATCGGCCATGTTGCTAGCCTTCTGTGCATGGATATGTTGGACTGATCTGCCATGTAGATAGCTCTCTGTATATGAACTTATGGGACTTGTCTGCCATGTAGCTAGCTCTCTGTATATGGACATGTTTGACTCATCAGGCATGTAGCCATCTTTTGTTTATAAACATATTGGACCCATCTGCCTTGTAGCTAGTCCTCTATATATACATATGTTGGACTCATAAGCCATGATGCCAGCTCTCTCTGTATGAACATGTTATACTAAACTGCCTTGTAGCTAACCCTCTAAATATACACATGTATGACTCATCTGCCATGTAGCTAACTCTCAGTAAAGGGGCAAGTTGGTCTCATTTGCCATGTAGTTAGTACTCTGTAAATGGACATGTTGGACTACTCTGTCATGTAGCTAATTCTCACTATATGGAAATGTTGCACTACTATAACCATGTAGATAGCTCTCTCTATATGGACATTTTGGACTTGTCTGCCATGTAGGTAGCTCTCTCTGCATGGATATGTTGGGCTGATCTGCCATAGGTAGCTCTCATTATATGAACATATTGCACTTGTCTGCCATTTAGGTAGCTCTCATTATATGGATATGTTGGTCTCATCATCCATTAGCCAGCTCTCTCTGTATGAACATGTTGAACTCATATGCCTTGTAACTAGTCCACTATATATTTACATGTTGGACCAATCTGCCATGTAGCTAAGTCTCAGTATATGGGAATGTTGGACTCATCTGCATTGGAGCAAAATCTCAGTATATGGACATGTTGGACTCATCTGCCATGTAACTATCTCTCTGTGTATGAACATGTTCGGATCATCTGCCTTGTAGCTAGTCCTCTAAATATACACATGTTGGACACATCTGTCAAGTAGCTAACTCTCAGTATATGGACATGTTGGACTCCTCTGCCATGTAGCTAGTACTCTTCTTATGGACATGATCACTACTCTGACATGTAGCTAGCTCTCAGTAGATGGATATGTTGGCCTCACCTACCATGTAGCTAGAACTTTGTATATGGAAATGTGGCACTACACTGCCATGTAGCTAGCTCTTTGTATATGGACATTTTGGACTCGTCTGCCATGTAGTTAGCTCTCTGTGCATGGATATGTTGGACTGACCTGCCATGTAGGTAGCTCTCTGAATATGATCATATTGGACTTGTCTGCCATGTAGGTAGCTCTCAGTTTATGGACATGTTGGACTCATCAGCCATGTAGCCAGCTCT
>NW_006408791.1:2503411-2505967 GCF_000296735.1 Chrysochloris asiatica | reverse complement strand
CTGCCATGTAGATATCTCTGAGTATATGAACATGTCAGATTCATCTGCCGTGTAACTAGTACTCTGTATATGGACATGTTGGACTACTCTGTCATGTAGCTAGTTCTCAGTATATGGACACGTTGAACTCATCTGTCTTGCAGCTAGAATTCTGTATATGGAAAAGTTGCACTACACTGCCATGTAGCTAGCTCTCTATATATGGACATTTTGGACTCATCTGCCATGTAGCTAGTACTCTGTATATGGACATGTTGGACTACTATGCCATGTTGCTGGCTCTCAGTATATTGCCACATTGGAATCATCTGTTAGGTAGCTAGAACTCTGTATATTGAAATGTTCAACTACTCTGTCATGTAGATAGCCCTCTGTATATGGACATTTTGGACTTGTCTTCCATGAACCTAGCTCTGTGCATGGATATGTTGCACTGATCTGCCATGTAGGTAGCTCTCTGTATATGAACATATTTGACTTGTCTGTCATATAGCTAGTTCTCAGTATATAGGCATGTTGGACTCATCAGCCATGTGACTATCTCTCTGTGTATGAACATGTTGGGCTCATCTGCCTTGTAGCTAGTCCTCTAAATATACACATGTTGGACACATCTGCCAAGTAGCTAACTCTCAGTATATGGACGTATTGGACTCATCTGGCATGTAGCTAATACTCATTTTATGGACATGATCACTACTCTGATATGTAGCTAGCTCTCAGTATATGGACATGTTTGACTCATCTGCCATGTAGGTAGCTCTCTGTATATGAATATATTGGACTTCTCTGCCATGTAGCTAGCTTTCTGTATATCAACATGAGGTACTCATCAGCCATGTAGCTAGTCCTCTATATATACATATGTTGGACTCATCAGCCATGTAGCCAACTCTCTCTGTAGGAACACGTTGGATTCATCTCAATTATAGCTAGTCCTCTATATATACACATGTTGGACTCATCAACCATGTAGCCAGCTCTTTCTATATGAACATGTTGGATTCATCTGACTTACAGATAGTCCTCTATATATACACATGTTGGACTCATCTGCCATGTAGCTAACTCTCAATATATGGACATGTTGGACTCATCTTCCATGTAGCTGGTACTCTTTATATGGACATGTTGGACTACTCTGCCATCTGGCTAGTTCTCAGTATATGTACATTTGGGACTAATCTGCCATGTAGCTAGATCTCTGCATATCGAAATATTGCACTACTCTGCCATGTAGCTAGCTCTACTTATATGGACATTTTGTACTCATCTGCCATGTAGCTAGCTCTCTTTGCATAGATATGTTGGATTCATCTGCTACTGAGATAGCTCTCTATGTACGAACATATTGGACTTCTCTGTCATGTAGCTAGCTCTCTGTATATGAACATATTGGACTTCTCTGCCATGTAGCTAGTTCTCTGTATATGAACATAAGAGACTCATGAGCCATGAAGCCAGCTGAATTTGTGTGAACATGTTGGACTCATCTGACATGTAGCTCACTCTCAGTATATGGAAATGTTGGACTCATGTGCCATGTAGCTAGAACTCTGTATATGAAAATGTTGGGCTACTCTACCATGTAGCTAGCTCTCTGTAAATGGACATTTTGGACTCATCAGCCATGTAGCGAGCTCTCTGTTCATGGATATGTAGGACTGATCTGCCATGTTGGTAGCTCTCTGTATATGAACATATTGGACTTCTCTGCCATGTAGCTAGCTCTCTGTATATGAACATTTTGGAATCATCAGCCATGTAGCCAAATCTCTCTGTATGAACATGTTGAACTCATCTGCCTTGTAGCTAGTCCTCTCTATATATACACATGTTGGACTCATCAGTCTTTAACTAACTCTCAGTATATGGACATGTTGGACTCATCTGCCATATAGCTAGTACTCTGTATATGGACAAGTTGGACTCATCTGCTGTGAAGATAGCTCTCTGTACATGGACATTCGTGATTCATCAGCCATGTAGGCAGCTCTCTCCGTATGAACGAGTTAGACTCATCTTCCTTGTAGCTATAACTCTGTATATGGAAATTTTGCACTATTCTGCCATGTAGTGAGCTGTCGGTATATGAACATTTTGGACTAGTCTGCCATGTAGCTAGCTCTCTCTGTATGAACATGTTGGAATCATCTGCCTTGTAGCTAGTCCTCAATATATACACATGTAGGACTCATCTGCCATTTAGATAACTCTCAGTATATGGACATGTTGGACTGATCTGCCATGTAGGTATCTCTGTGTATATGAACATATTGTACTTGTCTGCCATGTAGCTACCTCTCTGTATATGGACATGTTAGATTTGTCTGTCATGTAACTAGCTCTCTGTGCATGGATATGTTGGACCTATCTGCCATGTAGGTATCTATCTGTATATGAACATATTGGACTTATCTGACATGTAGCTAGTACTCTGTATATGGACATGTTGGACTACTCTGCCATGTAACTAGCTCTCAGTATATGGACATGTTGGACTCATCTGCCATGTAGCTAGTTCTGTGTAAATGGTCATGTGAGATTCATCAGCCA
>NW_006408791.1:2501228-2502325 GCF_000296735.1 Chrysochloris asiatica | reverse complement strand
ATGTTGCACTACACTGCCATGTAGCTAGGTCCCTGTATATGGACATTTTGGACTTATCTGCTATGTAGCTAGATCTCTGTGCATGGATGTGTTGAATTGATCTGCCATGTATGTAGCTCTCTGTATATGAACATATTGAACTTCTCTGCCATGTAGGTAGCTCACAGTATATGGTCATGTTGGACTCATAAGTCATGTATCCATCTCTCTGTGTATGAACATGTTGGGCTCATCTGCCTTGTAGCTATTCCTCTAAATATACATATGTTGGACTCATCTGCCAAGTAGCTAACTCTCACTATATGGACAGGTTGGACTCATGTGCCATGTCGCTAGAACTCTGTATATGGAAATATTGCACTACTCTGCTATATAGCTATTTCTCTGTATATGGACATTTTGTATTTGTCTGCCAAGTAGCTACCTCTCTGTGCATGGAGATGTTGGATTGATCTGACACTTAGGTAGCTCTCTTTATATGAACATATTCAAATTGTCTGCCATGTAGCTAGTTCTCTCTACCTGGACATAAGGGACTCATTAGCCATGAAGCCAGCTCTCTCTGTGTGAACATGCTGTACTCATCTGCATTGTATCTACTCCTCTATATATCCACATGTTGGACTCATCCGCCCTGTAGCTAACTCTCAGTATATGGACATGATGGATTCATCTGTCATGTAGCTAGTACTCTGTATATGAAAATGTTGGACTACTCTGCCATGTAGCTAGCTCTCTCTATATGGACATTTTGGACTCATTTGTCAGGTAGCTTGCTCTCTGTTCATGGATATGTTGGAATGATCTGCCATGTAGGTAGCTCTCTGTATATCATTATATTCGACATGTCTGCCATGTAGCTAGCTCTCTGTATAGGGACATGTTGGACTCATCAGTCATGTAGCCAGCTCTCTTCATATAAGCATGTAGAACTCCTCTGTCTTGTAGCTCGTTCTCTATATATACACATGTTGGACTCATCTGGCAGGTAGCTAACTCTCAATATATGGACATGTTGGACTCATCTGCCAGGTAGCTAGCTCTATATATATGGACATGTTGGACTCATCTGCCAGGTAGCTAGCTCTATATATATG
>NW_006408791.1:2498096-2500453 GCF_000296735.1 Chrysochloris asiatica | reverse complement strand
TAGATAGAACTCTGTATATGGAAATGTTGGACTACTCTGCCATGAAGCTAGCTTTCTTTACATGGACATTTTGGACTCGTGTGCTACGTAGCTAGCTCTCTGCACATGGATATGTTGGACTGATCTGCCATGTAGGTAGCTCTCTGTATATGAACATATTGGACTTGTCTGCCATGTAGCTAGCTCTCTGTTTATGGACATATTGGACTCGTTTGCCATGTAGCCAGCTTTCTGTGTATGTACATGTTGGACTCATCTGCCATTTAGCTTGCCCTATAAATGTATACATGTTGGTCTCACCTGTCATGTAAATAACTCTCAATATATGGACATGTTGGACTCATCAGACATGTACCCGTCTCTCTGTGTATGAACATGTCATACTCATCTGTCTTGTAGCTTGCCCTATAAATGTATATACGTTGGTCTCATCTTCCATATATATAACTTTCAATATATGGACATGTTAGTATCATCTGCCATGTAGCTAGTACTATGTATTTGGAAATGTTGGAGTCATCTACCATGTAGCTAGTACTCTTTATATTGACATGTTGGACTACTCTGAAATATGGCTTGTTCTCAATATATGATCACCTGGGTCTCATCTACCATGTAGCTAGAACTCTGTATATGGAAATGTTGTAGCTACTCCCTTATATATACACATGTTGGACTCATCTGCCATGTATCTAGTAGACTTTATATGGACATGTTGTAATACTCTGCTATGAATCTAGTTCCCAGGATATGGACACGTTGGAATCATCTGCCTTGTACCTAGAACTCTGTATATGAAATTGTTGCAGTACCCTGACATGTAGCTATCTTTCAGAATATGGACATGTTGGACTCATTCTGCCATGTAGCTAGTACTTTTTATATGGACATGTTGGACTCATCTGCCATGTAGCCAGTTCTGTCTGTATGAATATATTGGACTCACCTGTCTTCTAGCTATTCCTCTATATATTCACATATTGGACTCATCTTCCACGAATCTGACTCTCTGTATATGGACATGTTGGATTCATCTGCCATGTATCTAGCTCTCAGGATATGGACATGTTGGACTCATCTGCCATGTAGCTAGCTCTCTGTATATGGACATTTAGGATTTGTCTGCCATGTAGCTACCTTTCTGTGCATGGATATGTTGGACTGATCTGCCATGTAGGAAGCTTTCTGTATATGAACATATTGACGTTGTCTGCTATGTATCTAGCTCCCTGTATATGGACATGTGATACTCATCAGCCATGTAGCCAGCTCTCTCTACATGAACATTTTTGACTCATCTGCATTGTAGCTAGTCCTCTATAAATACACATGTTGGACTCATCTGCTATGTAGCTATAACTCTGTATATGGATCTATTGCACTACTCAGCCATGTTGGTATCTCTCTGTATATGGACATTTTGGATTCGTCTGCCATGTATATAGGTCTTTGTGCATGGATATGTTGGACTGATCTACCATGTAGTTAGCTTTCTCTATATGAACATATTGGACTTATCTGCCATGTAGCTAGATCTCTGTATATGGACATGTTGGACTCAGCAGACATGTAGTCAGCTTAGTCTGTATGTACATGTTGGAAACATCTACCTTGTAGCTAGTCTTCTATACATACTCATGTTGGACTCATCTGCCATGTAGCTAACTCTCAGTATATGGACATGTTGGACTCATCTACCATGTAGCTAGTACTCTGTATATGGGCATGTTGGACTACTGTGCCATGAAGCTAGCATTCAAAATATGGACACTTTGGACTCATCTGCCATGTGGTTAGAACGCTGTACATGGAAATGTTGCACTACTCTGCCATGTAGGTAGCTCTCTGTATATGTACATATTGAACTTGTCTGCCATGTAGCTAGCTCTCTGTATATGGACATGTTGGATTCATCAAACATGTAGACAGATCTCTCTGTATGAACATGTAGAATGCATCTGCCTTGAAGCGAGTCCTATATATATATACACATGTTGTCCTCATCTGCCATGTAGCTAACTCTCAGTATATGGACATGTTGGACTCAACTGCCATTTCGCTAATACACTGTATATGGACATGTTGGACTACTCTGCCATGTAGCTAGATTTCAGTATATGGACTTGTTTGACTCATCTACCATGTAGCTAGAACTCTATATGGAAATCTTCCACTACTCTCCCATGTAGCTACATCTCTGTTCATGGACATTTTGGAGTCGTCTGCAATGTAGCTAGCTCTCTGTGCATGGATATGTTTGAATGATCTGCCATGTAGGTACCTCTCTGTATAAGAACATATTGGACTTGTCTTATATGTAGCTAGCTCTCTGTATATGGACATGTTGGACTCATTAG
>NW_006408791.1:2492936-2497486 GCF_000296735.1 Chrysochloris asiatica | reverse complement strand
GTAGGTAGCTCTCTGTATATGAATATATTGGGCTTGTCTGCCATGTAGATAGCTCTATGTATATGGACATGTTGGACTCATGAGACATGTAGCCAGCTTTCTCTGTATTTACATGTTGGACTCAGCTACCTTGTAGCTAACCTTCTATATATACACATGGTGGACCCATCTGCCATGTAGCTATCTCTCAGTATATGGACATGTTGTACTCATCTGCCATGTAGCTAATACTCTGTATATGGACATGTTAGATTTCTCTGACATGTAGATAGCTCTCAGTATATGGACACATTGGACTCATCTGCCATGGAGTTAGATCTCTGTATATGGAAATGTGGCACTACTCTGCCGTGCTGCTAGCTTTGTGTATATGGACATATTGGACTCGTCTGCCTTGTAGCTAGCTTTCTGTTCATGGATATGTTGGACTGATCTGCCATGTAGGTAGCTCTCTGTATATGAACATATTGTTCTTGTGTGACATTTAGCTAGATCTCTGTATATGGATATGTTGGACTGATCAGCCATGTAGTCAGCACTCACCATGAACATGTTGGACTCATCTGCCGTGTAGCTATATCTCAAAATATACACATGTTGGACTCATCTGCCATGTAGCTAAATCTAAATATATGGACATGTTGGACTCATCTGCCATGAAGCTAATACTCTGTATATGAATATGTTGGACTTGTCTGCCATGTAGCTAGCTCTCAGTATTTTGTCATGTTGGACTCATCTACCATGGAGCTAGAACTCTGTATATGGAAATGTGGCACTACTCTGCCATGCTGCTAGCTCTGTGTATATGGACATATTGGACTCGTCTGCCATGTAACTAGCTCTCTGTGCATGGATATGTAGGACTGATCTATCACATAGGTAGCTCTCTGTATATGAACATATTGGCCTTGTCTGCCATGTAGTTAGATCTCTGTATATGGATATGTTGGACTCATCAGCCATGCAGCCAGCTCTCTCTGCATGAACATGTTGGACTCATCTGCCTTGTAGCTATTCTTCTATATAAACACATGTTGGACTCTTCTGCCATATATTTAAATCTCAATCTATGGACATGTTGAACTCATCTGCCATGTAGATAGTACTCTGTATATGGACATGTTGGACTTCTCTGCCAAGTAGCTAGCTCTCAGTATACGGACACATTGGACTCATCAGCCATGGAACTAGAACTTTGCATATGGAAATGTAGCACTTCTCTGCCGTACTGCTAGCTCTGTGTGTATGGAAATATTGGATTCGCTGCCATGTTGCTAACTCTCTGTGCATGGATATGTTGGACTGATCTGCCATGTAGGGAGCTCTCTGTATATGAACATGTTGGACTTGTCTGCCATATAGCTACATCTCTATATATGGATATGTTGGAGTCATCAGCCATGTACCTAGCTCTCTCTGCATGAACATGTTGGACTCATCTGCCTTGGGGCTAGTCCTCTATATATACATATGTTGGACTTATCTGCCTTGTACCTAAATCTCAGTATATGGACATGTTGGACTCATCTGCCATGTAGCTAGTACTCTGTTTATGGACATGTTGGACTTCTCTGCCATGTAGTTTGTTCTAAATATATGGACACGTTGCTGTCATCTTCCATGGAGCTAGAACTCAGTATATGGAAATGTGACACTACTCTGCCTTGTTGCTAGCTGTGTATGTATGGATATGTTGGACTTATCTGCCATGTAAGTAGCTCTCTGTATATGAACATGTTGGACTTATCTGCCATGTAGATAGATCTCTGTATATGGATATGTTGGACTCATCAGCCATGTATCCAACTCTCTCTGAGTGAACATGTTGGACTCATATTCCTTGTAGCTAGTCCTCTATATATACACATGATGGACTCATCTGCCATGTAGCTAAATCTCAATATATTTAAATGTTGGACTCATCTGCCATGTCGCTAATAGTTTGTATATCGCCATGTTCTACTCATTAGCCATGGAGCTAGGACTCTGTATATAGAAATGTGGCACTACTCTGCCGTGTTGCTAGCTCAATGTATATGAACATATAGGACTCATCTGCTATGTTGCTCACTATCTTTGCATGGACATGTTGGACTCATCAATCATGTCGTCAGCTCTCTGTGTATGAACATGTTGGACACATCAGCCTTGTAGCTAGCCCTCTAAATATATACATGTTGGATTCATCTACCATGTAGCTAACTCTCAGTTTAGGGACATGTTGGACTCATCTGCCATGTAGCTAGTACTCTGTATATGGACATGTTGCACTACTCTGACATGTAGCTAGCTCTCTGTATATGGACACGTTGGACTCATCTGCCATCTAGCTAGAACATTGTATATGGAAATGTTGCATTACTCTGCCATGTAGCTATCTCTCTGCATATGGACATTTTAGACTCCTTTGACATGTATCTTGCTCTCTGCACAGGAATATGTTGGACTGATCTGCTATGTAGGTATTCTATGTATATGAAGATATTGGACTTCTCTGCCATATAGCTAGCCCTCTAAATATACTCATATTGGACTCATCTATGTAGCTAACTCCCAGTGTTTGGATATGTTGGATTCATCTGCCATGTAGATAGAATACTGTATGTGGAAAAGTTGCATTACTCTGCCATGTAGCTATCTCTCTGCATATGGACATTTTAGACTCCTTTGACATGTAGCTTGCTCTCTGTACATGGATATGCTGAACTGATCGGCTATGTAGGTATTCTATGTATATGAAGGTATTGGACTTCTCTGCCATGTAGCTAGCCCTCTAAATATACACATGTTGGACTCGTCTGCCACATAGCTAACTCACAGTATATGGATATGTTGTACTCATCTGCCATGTAGCTAGAACTCTGTATATGGAAATGTTTCACTACTCTGCCATGTAGATAACTCACAGTATATGGACATGTTGGACTCTTAAACCATGTAGCTAGAACTCTGTATATGGAAAAGTTGCACTACTCTGCGATGTAACTAACTTTCTCAATATGGACATTTTGCACTCATCGACCATGTTGCTAGCTCTCTGTACATGGATATGTTGGATTGATCTGCTATGTAGATAGCTCTCTGTATATGAAGATATTGGACTTGTCTGCCATGTTGCTAGCTCTAAGTATATGGACATGTTGGACTCATTAGCCCTGTAGCAAACTCTCTGTGTGTGAACATGTTGAACTCATCTGCCTTGTAGATAGCTCTGCAAATATACACATGTTGGACTCATCTGCCACATAGCTAACTCTCCCTATATGGACATTTTGGACTCATCTGCCATGTAGCTAGCTCTCTGTGCATGGATATGTTGTACTGATCTGCCATGTAAGTAGCTCTCTGTATATGAACATAATGGACTTTTCTGCCATGTAGCTAACTCTCTGTACACAGACATGTGGGACTCATCAGCCATGTAGCCAGCTTTCTCCATAAGAATATGTTGGACTCACCTGCCTTCTAGCTAGTCCTCTGTATAAGCACATGTTGGACTCATCAGCCATGTAGCCAGCTCTCTGTATAATCATGGTGGACTCATCTGACTTGTAGCTAACTCTCATTATATGAATATGTTGGACTCATCTGCCATGTAGACAGTGCTCTGTATATGCACATGTTGCACTACTCTGCCATGCAGCTAGCTGTCTGTATATGGATATTTTTGACTCGTCTGCCATGTAGCTAGCTCTCTTTACATGAATATGTTGGACTGATTTGCCATGTAAAGAAGCTCTCTGTATACGAACATATTGTACTTGTCTGCCACGTAGCTAGCTCTCTGTAAATGAACATGTTGGATTCATCAGCCATACAGCCAGCTCTCTCCGTATGAACAAGTTGGACTCATCAGCCTTATAGCTAGTCATCTATATATACACATGTTGCATTGATGTACATGTATTCATCTCTCTGTATATGAACATTTTGGACTCGTTTGACATGTAGCTTGCTTTCTGTACATGGATATGTTGGACGGATCTGTTATGTAGTTATTCTATGTATAAAGATATTGGACTTCTCTGCGATGCAACTAGCCCTCTTAATATACACATGTTGGATTGATCAGGCGGTTTGCCAAGGCGGCCAGGCGGTGCGGGTGAGTGGGGGCTCCAGGATCAGGGAGGGGCAGCTCGCAAGTTAAACCTCCCAGGTAGGAACCCACAGTCTCACAGCCAGCATGAATCTCAGTGCGCCAGAGCCTTAGACCCGCTTCTTAGAGAAATCACTGTGCGAGGAATTATAGCCTTCTTAAACTTGCGCCACTGCAGCCCCAGCTTCTTTGGGCTTGAGGGGGTGGGGCGGGAACCAACTTGTGCAGAGCCTACAGTAGCGGGGAGACTCAAGCAGGGAGAGCCACTGGTGACATCTACCCCAAGGTGGGATTCCTGCGCATACAGTGGACAGTTAGTTTAAAGGGGGAGAAAAAAAAAAAAAAGCCTGCAGAAAAAGAGAAGCGGCGACTGTCTGATGTCATCAGGTGCGGACTGTGCCTGCCTGAGCCACTTCTGCCCTGCGCAGTTGACCCGTGTCCGCCGGCCAGC
>NW_006408791.1:2480421-2486485 GCF_000296735.1 Chrysochloris asiatica | reverse complement strand
ATATACACATGTTGGACTCATCTTCCACGTAGCTAACTCCTAGTATATGGATATGTTGGACTCATCTGCCATGTAGCCAGAACTCTGTATATGGAAAACTTGCACTAATCTGCCATGTAGCTAACTCACAGTATATGGACCTGTTGGACTCATCATCCATGTAGCCAGAACTCTGTATATGGAAATGTTTCACTACTCTGCGATGTAACAAACTCTCTGGATATGGATATTTTAGAATCGTCAGCCATGTAGCTAGCTCTCTGTACATGGATATGTTGGACTAATCTGCTATGTAGATAGCTCTCTGTATATGAAGATATTGGACTTGTCTGCCATGTTGCTAGCTGTCAGTATATGGACATGTTGGACTTATTAGCGATGTGGCAAGCTCTCTGTGTGTAAACATGTTGGACTCATCTGCCTTGTAGCTAGCTCTCTAAATATACACATATTGGACTCATCTGCCATGTAACTAACTCTCAGTATATGGACACGTTGGACTCATCTGCCGTGTCACTAGAACTCTGTAAATGGAAATGTTGCACTATTCTCCCATATAGCTTGCTCTCTGTATATGGACATTTTGGACACGTCTGCCATGTAGCTAGCTCTCTCTGCATGGATATGTTGTAGTGATCTGCCGTGTAAGCAGCTCTCGGTATATGAACACATTGGACTTTTCTTCCATGTAGCTAACTCTCTGTATAAGGACATGTGGGACTCATCAGCCATGTAGCCAGCTCCCTCCATATGAACATGTTGGACTCATCTGCCTTGTAGCTAGTCCTCTATATATACACATGTTGGACTCATCAGCCATGTAGCCAACTCTCTCTGTATGAACATGTTGGACTCCTCTGCCTTGTAGCTAGTCCTCTAAAATATATGCATGTTGGAATCATCAGCCATGTAGCGAACTCTCAGTATATGGACAAGTGGACTCATCTGCCATGTAGATAGTACTCTGTATATGGAAACTATGCACTACTCTGCCATGTAACTAGCACACTGTATATGGACAATTTGGATTCGTCTGCCAAGTAGCTAACTCTCTGTGCAAGGATATGTTGGACTGATCTGCCATGTCGGTAGCTTTCTGTATATGAACATGTTGAACTTGTGTGCCATGTAGATAGACCTCTGTATGTGGATATGCTGGACTCATCAGCCATGTAGTCAGCTCTCTCTGCATGAACATATGTTGGACTAATATGCCTTGTAACTAGACTTTTATATATGCACATGTTGGACTTATCTGCTATGTAGCTAGCTAAATCTCAGTATATGGACATGTTGGACTCATTAGACATGTAGCAAGCTCTCTGTGTGTGAACATGTTGAATTCATCTGCCTTGTAGCTAGCTTTATAAATATACACATGTTGGAGTCATCTACCACGTAGTTAACTCTCAGTATATGGACATGTTGGACTCATCTGCCATGTAGCTACTACTCTGTATATGGACATGTTTGACTACTCTTCCGTGTAGCCTGCTTTCAGTATATAGACAGGTTGGACTCATCTGCCATGTAGCTAGAACTCTGTATATGGAAATTTTGCACTATTCTGCCATGTAGCTCACTCTCCCTATATGGACATTTTGGACTCATCTGCCATGTAGCTAGCTCTCTGTGCATGGATATGTTGTACTGATCTGCCATGCAAGTAGCTCTCTGTATATGAACATATTGGACTTTTCTGCCATGTAGCTAACGCTCTGTATACGGTCATGTGGGATTCATCAGCCATGTAGCCAGATACTCCATAAGAACATGTTGGACTCATCTGCCTTCTAGCTAGTCCTCTGTATAAACACATGTTGGACTCATCAGCCATGTAGCCAGCTCTTAGTATGAACATGATGGACTCATCTGCCCTGTACCTAGTCCTCTGAATATACACATATTGGACTCATCTGCCAGGTAGCTAACCCTCAGTATATGGACATGTTGTACTCATCTGCCATGTAGACAGTGCTCTGTATATGGACATGTTGCACTACTCTGCCACGCAGCTAGCTCTCTGTATATGTATATTTTTGACTCGTCTGCCATGTAGCTAGCTCTCTGTACATGGATATGTTGGACTGATCTGCCACGTAGAGAAGCTCTCTGTATACGAACATATTGGACTTGTCTGCCATGTAGCTAGCTCTCTGTATATGATCATATTGGACTCAACAGCCATGCAGCCAGCTCTCTCTGTATGAACATGTTGGACTCATCAGCCTTATAGCTAGTCATCTATATATACACATGTTGGACTCATCTGCCATGTAGTCAACTGTCATTATATGGACATGTATATGCCATGTAGCTTATATTCTGTATATGGACATGTTGGATTTCTCTGCCAAGTAGCTAGTTCTCAGTATATGACACCTTGGATTCATCTGATATGTAGCTGGAATTCTGTATATAGAAATGTTGCACTACACTACCATGTAGCTAGCTCTCTGAATTTGGACATATTGGAACCGTCTGCCATGTAGTTAGCTCTCTATACATGGATATGTTGGACTGATCTGCCATATATGTAGCTCTTTGTATATGAAGATATGGGACTCATCAGCCTTGCAGCTAACTTTCCGTGTATGTACATGTTGGACTCATCTGCCATGTAGCTAGAACTCTGTATATGGACATGTTGGAGTACTCTGCCCTTTAGCTACCTCTCAGTATATGCACTCGTGGGACTCATCTGCCATGGAGCTAGAAGTCTGTATATGGAAATGTTGCATTACTCTGCCATGTAGCTGGATCTCTGTATATGGACATTTTGGACTCATCTGCCATGTAGCTAGCTCTCTGTACATGGATATGTTGGACTGATCTGCAATGTAGGTAGCTCTCTGTATATGAACATGTTGGACTTGTCTGCCATATAGCTACATCTCTGTCTATGGATATGTTGAACTCATCAGCAATGTAGCCAGCTCTCTCTGCTAGTACTCTATATATGGACATGTTAGACTACTCTGCCATGTACCTAGCTATCAGTATATGGACACATTGGGCTACTCTGCCATGTAACTATAACTCTGTGTATGGGCATGTTGGTGTACTCTGCCATGCAGCTAGCTCTCTGTGTATGGACACGTTGGACTCATCTGCCATGTAGCTAGAACTTTGTAAATGGTAATGTTGCACTATTCTGTCATGTAACTTGATCTCTGTATATGGACATTTTGGACTAGTCTGCCATGTAGCTAGCTCTCTGTACATGGATATGTTTGATTGATCTGATATGCAGGTTGATCTCTGTATATGAAGCTATTGGACTCATCGGCCATGTATATAACTCTCAGTATATGGACATGTTGGACTAATCTGCCATGTAGTTAGTACTCTGTATATGGACATGTTGGACTACTCTGCCATTTAGCTAGCTCTCAGTATATGCATACGTTGGAATCATCTACCATGTAGCTAGAACTCTGTATATGGAAATGTTGCACTACTGTGCCATGTAGCTAGATCTCTGTATATGGACATTTTGGACTCGTTTGACCTGTAGCTAGCTCTCTATACTTGGATATGTTGGACTCATCTGCTTTGTAGGTATTCTATGTATATGAAGATATTGTACTTCTCTGCCATGTAGCTAGCCTTCTAAATATACACCTGTTGGACTCATCTGCCACGTAGCTAACTCCCAGTATATGGACATTTTGGACACATCTGCCATGTAACTAGAACTTGGTATATGGAACTGTTGCACTACTATGCCATTTACCTAACTCACAGCATATGGACATGTTGGATTCATCAGCCATGTAGATAGAACTCTATATATGGAAATGTTGCACTACTCTGCGAAGTAACTAACTCTCTGGATATGGACATTTTGGACTCGTCGGCCATGTAGCTAGCTCTCTGTACATGGATATGTTGGGCTGATCTGCTATGTAGATAGCTCTCTGTATATGAAGATGTTGAACTTGTCTGCCATGTTGCTAGCTCTCAGCATATGGACATGTTGGATTCATTAGCCATGTAGCAGCTCTCTGTGTGTGAACATGTTGAACACTTGTACCTTGTAGTTAGTCTTCTAGATATACATATGTTGGACTCATATGCCATGTAGCTCACTTTCAGTATATGGACATGTTGGAATCATTTGCCATGTATCAAGAGCTCTTTGTATGGAAATGTTGCAGTACTTTGCCATGGAGCTAGCTCACTGTATATGGACATTTTGGATTTGTCTGCCGTGTTGCTAGCTCTGTATGCATGGATATATTGGACTGATCTGACATGTAGATAGCTCACTGTGTATGAATATATTGGACTGATCTGACATGTAGTTAGCTCACTGTGTATGAATATATTGGACTTGTGTACCATGAAGCTAGCTCTCTGTATATGGACATTTTGGACTCGTCTGCTATGTAGCTAGCTTTCTGTGCATGGATATATTGGACTGATCTGCCATGAAGGTAGCTCTCTGAATATGATCATATTGGACTTCTCTGCGATGTAGGTAGCTCTCAGTTTATGGACATGTTGGACTCATCAGCCATGTACCCAGCTCTCTGTGTATGAACATGTTGGTCTCAACTTCCTTTTAGCTAGTCCTCTAAATATACACATGTTGGGTTCATCTGCCTTGTAGTTAGTCCTCTAAATATACACATGTTGGACTCAAATTCCATATAACTAACTCTCAGTATATGGACATGTTAGACTCATTTACCATTTAGCTAGTATTCTGTATATGGGCATGTTGAATTACTCTGCATTGTAGCTTGCTCTCAGTGTATGGACACGTTGGATTCATCTACCATGTAGCTAGAACTCTATGTATGGAAATATTGCACTACTCTACAATGTAGCTAGCTCTCAGTATATGCACACATTTGAGTCATCTGCCATGGAGCTAGAACTCTGTATAAGGAAATGTGGCACTATTCTTCTGTGTTGCTAGCTCTCTGTTTTTGAACATATTGGACTCGTCTTTCATGTAGCTAGCTCTCAGTGCATTGATATGTTGGACTGATCTGCAATATAGGTAGCTCTCTGTGTATGAACATGTTGAACTTGTCTACCACATAGCTACATCTTTGTCTACGGCTATGTTGGACTCATTAGCCACGTAGCCAGCTCTCTCTGCATGAACATGTTGAACTCATGTGCCTTGTAGCTAGTCCTCTATATATACACATGTTGGACTCATCTGCTATTGTAGCTAAATCTCAATATATGGACATGTTGGACTCATCTGCCATGTAGCTAGTACTCTGTATATGGACATGTTGGACTTCTCTGCCATGCAGCTAGCTCTCAGTGTATGGACACGTTGGACTCATCTGCCATGGAGCTAGAACTTTGTATATGGAAATGTGGCACTACTCTGCCGTTTTGCTAGTTCTGTGTATATGGACATATTGGACACGTCTGTCATGTAGCTAGCTCTCTATGCATGGATATGTTGGACTGATGTGCCATGTATCCAGCTCTCTCTGCATGAACATGTTGGACTCATCTGTCTTATAGCTAGTCCTCTATATAAACACATGTTGGACTCATCTGTCATGGAAATAAATCTGAGTATATGGACATGATGGACTCATCTATCATGTAGCATACACTCTGTATATGGACATGATGGACTTCTCTCCATGTAGCTAGTTCTCAGTATATGGTCATGTTGCACTCATCTGCCATGGAGCTGGAATTCTGTATATGGAAATGTGGAACTACTCTGCTGTGTTGCTAGCTATGTGTATATGGGCATATTGGACTCATCTGCCATGTGGCTAGCTCTCTGTGCATGAATATGTTGGACTGACGTGCCATGTATTATCTCTCTGTATATGAACATGTTGGACTTGTCTGCATGTAGCTAGATCTCTGTGTATAGATATTCTGGACTCATCAGCTATGTAGCCAGCTCTCTCTGCAAGAACATGTTGGAATCATCTGCCTTGTAGCTATTCCTCTATATATGCACATGTTGGACTCATCTGCCAAGTAGCTAAATCTCAGTATATGGACATGTTGGACTCATCTGCCATGTAGCTAGTACTCTGCATATGTACATGTAGGACTTCTCTGCCATGTA
>NW_006408791.1:2425453-2479609 GCF_000296735.1 Chrysochloris asiatica | reverse complement strand
CTGTATAAGGACATGTGGGACTTCTATGCCATGTAGCTAGCTCTCAGTATATGGACACGTTGGACACATTTGACATGTAGCTACAACTCTGTATATGTAAATGTGGAAAACTCTGCTTGTTGCCATGGATATGTTGGCCTGATCTGCTATGTAGGTAGCTCTCTGTATATGAACATATTGGACTTGTCTGCAAGGTAGCTAGATCTCTATGGATATGTTGGGATCACCAGCCATGTAGCCAGCTCTCTTTGAATGAACAGGTTGGACTCATCTGCCTTGTAGCTAGTCCTCTAAATATACACATGTTGGACTCAACTGACATTTAGCTAAATCTCAGTATATGGACATGTTGGACTCACGTGCCATGTAGTGAATACTCTGTATGTGGACATTTTGGACTTCTCTGCCATGCAGCTAGTTCTCAGTATATGGTCATGTTACAATCAACTGCCATGGAGCTAGAATTCTGTATATAGAATTGTGACACTACTCTGCCGTTTTTCTAGCTCTGTGAATGTGGACATATTGGAATTGTCTGCCATGTTGCTAGCTCTCTGTGCATGGATATGTTGGACTGATCTGCCATTAGGTAGTTCTCTGTATAAGGACATGTTGGAACTGTGTTCCATGTAGCTACATCTCTGTATATGGATATGTTGGACTCATCAGCCATGTAGTCAGCTCTCTCTGCATGAACAAGTTGGACTCATCTGCCTTGTAGCAAGTCCTCTAAATATACACATGTTGGACTGATCTGCCATGTAGCTAATTCTCAGTATATGGACATGTTGGACTCATTTGCCATGTAGCTAATACTCGGTATATGGACATGGTGAACTTCTATACCATGTAGCCAGTTCTCAATATATGGACACGTTGGACTCATATGTCATGTAGCTAGAACTCTGTATATGGAAATGTTGCACTACTCTTCCAAGTACCTAGTCTCTGTATATGGACATTTTGGAGTCGTGTGCCCTGTAGCTAGCTGTCTGTGCATGGATATGTTGGACCGATGTGCCATGCAGGTAGCTCTCTGTATATGAAGATATTGGACTTTTCTGCCATGTAGCTAGCTCTCAGTATATGGAAATGTTGTACTCCTCAGACATGTAGCCAGCTCTCTGTGTATGAACATGTTCGACTCCTCTGACTTGCAGGTATTCCTCTATATATACACATGTTAGACTCATCTGCCATGTAGCTAACTCTCAGTATATGGACATGTTGGACTCATTTCCCATGTAGCTAGTACACGGTTTATGGACATGTTGGACTACTCTGCCATGTACCTAGTTCTCAGTATATGCACACGTTGGAGTCTTCTGTCATGGAGCTAGAACTCTGTATATGGAAATGTGGCACTATTCTTCCGTGTTGCCATTTCTCTGTATATGGACATATTGGACTCGTCTGCCATGTAGCTAGCTCCCTGTGCATGGATATGTTAGACTGATCTGCAATGTAGGTAGCTCTCTGTATATGAACATGTTGGACTTGTCTGCCATATAGCTACATCTCTGTCTATGGATATGTTGGACTCATCAGCAATGTAGCCAGCTCTCTCTGCATGAACATGTGGTACGCAAGTGCCTTGTGGCTACTCCTCTATAATTACACACGTTGCAGTCATCTGCCATGTAGCTAAATCTCAGTATATGGACATGTTGGACTCATCTGCCATGCAGCTACTACTCTGTATATGGACATGTTGAACTTCTCTGCCATGTAGCTAGCTCTCAGTATATCGACACGTTGGACTCATCTGCCATGGAGCTAGAACTCTGTATATGGAAATGCGTCACTATTCTGCCGTGTTGCCAGCTCGGTGTATATGGCCATATTGGATTCATCTGCCATGTAGCTAGCTCACTGTGCATAGATATGTTGGACTGATCTGCCATGTAGGTAGCTGTCTATATAGGAACATGTTGGGCTTGTCTGCCAGGTAACTAGATATCTGTATATGGATATGTTGAACTCATCAGCCATGTAGTTAGCTCTCTCTGCATGAACAGGTTGGACTCATATACCTTGTAGCCAGTCCTCTAAATATACACATGTTTGACTTTTCTACCATGTAGCTAAATCTCAGTATTTGGACATGTTGGACTCATCTGCCATGTAGCTAGCTCTCAGTAAATTTAAACAATGGACTCATCTGCCATGTAGCTACAACTCTGTATATGGAAATGTTGTGCTACTCTTCTATGTAGCTAATCTCTGCATATGGACATTTTGGACTTTTCACCATGTAGGTAACTCTCTGTGCATGAATATGTTGGACTGATGTGCCATGTAGGTAGCTCTCTGTATATGAACATATTGGACTTGTCTGCCATGTAGCTAGCTCTCTGTATACGTAAATGTTGGACTCCTCAGACATGTAGCCAGCTCTCTGTATATGAACAAGTTGGACTTCTCTGCCATATAGCTAGATCTCTGCATATGGATATGTTGGACTCATCAGCCTTGTAGACTGCTCTCTATGCATGAATATGTTGGATTCATCTACTTTGTAGCAAGTACTCTATGTATACATATGTTGTACTCATCTGCCATGTAGCTATATCTCAATATATGGACATATTGGACTCCTCTGCCATCTAGTTAATACTCTGTATATGGGCATACTGGTCCTCTCTGCCTTTTAGCTAGCTCTCAGTATATGGATACGTTGGATTCATCTGCCATGTAGCTAGAACTCTGTATATGGAAATGTTGCACTACTCTTCCATGTGGTTAGTCTCTCTGTATGGACATTTTGGACTTGTCTGTCATGTAGCTAACTTTCTGTGCCTGGATATTTTGGACTTATCTGTCATGTAGCTAGCTCTCTGTATATGGATATATTGAACTCATCAGCCATGTAGCCAGTTCTCTCTGCATGAACATGTTGGACTCATCTGCATTGTAGCTAATCCTCTATATATACACATGTTGGACTTATCTGCCATGTAGCTAAATATCAGTATATGGACATGTTGGTCTCATCTGCCATGTAGCTAGTACTCTGTATATGGACATGTAGGAGTTCTCTGCCATGTAGCTAGCTCTAAGTATATGCACATGTTGGAATCATCTGCCATGGAGCCAGAACTCGATATATGGAAATGTGCCACTACTCTGCTATGTTGCTAGCTCTCTGTATATGGACATATTGGAATCGTCTGCCTTGAAGCGAGCTCTGTGCATGGATGTGTTGGACTGATCTGCCATGTAGATATCTCTCTGTATATGAATATGTTGGACTTGTCTGCCTTGTAGCTAGATCACTGTATATGGATATGTTGGACTAATCAGCCATGTATCCAGCTCTCTCTGCATGAACATGTTGGACTCATCTGCCTTGTAAATAGTATATACACATGTTGCACTCATGTGCCATGTAGCTAAATCTCAATATATGGACATGTTGGACTCATCTGCCATGTAGCTAGAATTCTGTATATGGAAATGTAGCACTACTCTGCCGTGTTGCTAGCTCTGTGTATATGGACATATTGGAATCGTCTGTCATGTAGCTAGCTTCCTGTGCATGGATATGTTGGATTGATCTGCCATGTAGGACAACTCTCTGTATATGAACATGTTGGAGTTGTCTGCCATGTAGCTAGATCTCTGTATATGGATATGTTGGACTCATCAGCCATATAGCCAGCTCTCTCTACATGAACAAGTTGGACTCATCTGCCTTGTAACTAGACCTCTAAATATTCACATTTGGACTCATCTGCCATGTAGTTACATCTCAGTATATGGACATGCTGAAATCATCTGCGTGTAGCTACTACTCTATATATGGACATGTTGAACTCATCTGCCATGTAGCTCGAACTCTGTATATGGAAATGTTGCTCTTTTCTGCCATGTAGTTAGTTATCTTTACATGGATATGTTGGACTGATCTGCCATGTAAGTAGCTCTCTGTATATTAACATATTGGAATTGTTGGTCATGTAGCTAGTTCTCAGTATATCGACATGTTGGACTCATCAGCCATGTAGCCAGCACTCTCTATATGAACATTTTGGATGCATCTGTCTTCTAGCTAGTCATCTATATATAAAATTGTTGGACTCATCTGCCATGTAGCTAACTCATAGTATATGGACATGTTGGACCCATCTGCCATGAAGCTAGTACCCTGTATATGGATATGTAGGACTTCTCTGCCATGTAGCTAGCTCTCAGTATATGGACACTTTGGACTCATCTGCCATGGAGCTAGAACTCTTTATATGGCAATGTGGCATTATTCTGCAGTGTTGCTAGCTTTGTGTATATGGATATATTGGACTCGTCTGCCATGTAGCTAGTTCTCTGTGAAAGGATAAGTAGGACTTATCTGCCATGTAGATATCATTCTGTATATGAACATGTTGAACTCATCAGCCATGTAGCCAGCTCTCTCTGTATGAACATTTTGGCTCATCTGTCTTGTAGCTTGACCTCTATAAATACACATGTTGGACTCACCTGCCATGTAGCTAACTCTCAGTATAAAGACACGTTGGATTCATCTCCCATGTAGCTAGTGCTCTGTATATGGACATGTTGGATTACTCTGCCATGTATCTAGCTCTCAGTATATGCACACGTTGGACTTATATGCCATGTAGCTATAATGCTATATATGGAAATGTTGCACTAATCTGCCATGTAGCTAGCTCTCTGTATATGGACATTTTGGAATTGTCTAACAAGTACCTAGCTCTGTGTGCAAGGATATGTTGCACTGATCTGCCATGTAAGTAGCTCTCTGTATATGAACATATTGGAGTTATCTGCCATGTAGCCAGTTCTCAGTATATCGACATGTTGGACTCATCTCCCATGTAGATAAATCTTAGTATATGGACATGTTGTACTCCTCAGCAATGTAGATAGTACTCCGTATATGGAAATGATGGACTACTCTGCCACGTAGCTTGCTCTCAGTATATGGACACGTTGGACTCATCTGTCATGTAGCAAGGACTCTGTATATGGAAATGTGGTACTAGTCTGCCGTGTTGCTATTTCTGTGTATATGGACATATTGGACTCCTCTGCCATGTACCTAGCTGTGTCTGCATGGATATGTTGGAGTGATCTGTCATGTAGTTAGCTCTCTGTAAATGAATATGTTGGACTTGTGTGGCATGTTGCTACATCTTTGTATATGGATATGTTGGACTCATCAGCCATGTAGCCAGCTCTCTCTGCATGAACATGTTGGACTCATCTGCCTTGTAGATAGTCCTCTATATAAACACATGATGGATTCACCTACCATGTAGCTAAATCTCAGAATATGGACATGTTAGACTCATCTGCAATGTAGCTAGTACTCTGTATATGGATATGTTTGGCTTCTCTTCTTTGTAGCTAGCTCTCAGTATATGTACACGTTGGACTCATCTGTCATGGAGCTTGAACTCTGTATAATGAAATGTGTCACTACTCTTTAATGTTGCTAGCTCTGTGTATATGGATATATGGGACTCCTCTGCCATGGACATAGCTCTCTGTGCATGGACATGTTGGACTGATCTGCCATGTATGTAGCTCTCTGTATATGGATATGTTGGACTTGTGTGGCATGTAGCTACATCTCTGTATATGGATATGTTGTACTCATTAGCCATGTAGCCAGCTCTCTCTGCATGAACATTTTTTAGTCATCTGCATTTTAACTAGTCCTCTATATATACACATGTGGGACTCATCAGCCATGTAGCTAAATCTCAATATATGGACATGTTGGACTCATCTGCCATGTAGCTAATACTCTGTATATGGACATGTTGGACTTCTCTGCCATGTAGCTACCTCTCATTATATGGACACGTTGGACTCAACAGCCATGGAGCTAGAACTCTGTATATGGACATGTGGCACAACTCTGCCGTGTTGCAAGCTCTGTGTATATGGACATATTGGACTCGTCTGCCATGTATCTAGCCCTCTGTGCATAGATATGTTGGACTGATCTGCCATGTAGGCAGCTCTCTGTATATGAACATGTTGGGCTTGTCTGTCATGTAGCTCGATTTTTGAATATGGGTATGTTGGACTCATCAGCCATTTATCCAGTTCTCTCTGTATGAACTTGTTGGACTCATCTGCCTTGTAGCTACTCCCCTGTATATACACATGTTGGACTCGTCTTCCATGTAGCTAAATCTCAATATATGGACATGTTGGACTTCTCTGCTATGTAGCTAGCTCTCAGCATATGGACACGATGGACTCATCTGCCATGTAGCTAGAAGTCTGTATATGGAAATGCTGCACTACCCTGCCATGCAGCTAGCTCTCTGTATATGGATATTTTGGACTCGTCTGCCACGTAGCTTGCCCTCTGTGCATGGATATGTTGGACTGATCTGCCATGTAGATAGCTCACTGTATATGAACATGTTGGGGTTGTCTGCCATGTAGACAGATGTCTGTATATGGATATGTTCAACTCATCAGCCTTGTAGGCAGAACTCTCTGCATTAACATGTTGAACTCATTAGCCATGTAGCTAAATCTCAGTATATGGACATGTTGGACTCATCTGCCATGTTGCTAATATAATGTAAACGGACATGTTGGACTTCTCTGCCATGTAGCTACAGCTCAGTATATGTATACATTGGACTCTTCTGCCATGGAGCTGGATCTCTGTATATGGAAATGTGGCACTACTCTGCTGTGTTGCTAGCTCTGTGTATATGGACATATTGGACTCTTCTCCCATGTACCGAGCTCTCTGTGCATGGATATGTTGGACTGATATGTCATGGAGGTAGCTCTCTGTGTATGAACTTGTTGGACTTGTCTGCCATGTAGACAGATGTCTGTATATGGATATGTTTTACTGTTCAGTCATGTAACTAGCTCTCTCTGCATGAACATGTTGGACTCATCTGCCTTGTATTTAGTACTCTATATATACACATGTTGGACTCATCTGCCATGTAGCTAATTCTCAGTATATGGACATGTTGGACTCATCTGCCTTGTAGCTAGTACTCTGTATATGGACATGTTGGACTTCTCTGCCATGTAGCTGGCTCTCAGTATATGGACACGTTGGACTTATCTGCCATGTAGCTAGATCTCTGTATATGGAAATGGTGCATTACTTTGCTATGTGGCTACCTCTCTGAATATGGACATTTTGGACTCATCTGCCATGGATATGTTGGATTGATCTGCCATGTAGGTAGCTCTCTGTATAGGAACATTTGTACTTATCTACAATGTAGCTAGCTCTCCATATATGGACATGTTGAATTCATCAGCTATGTAGCTAGCACTCTTTGTATGAACATAAAAGACTCATCTGCTTTGTAGCAAGCCCTCAAAATATACACATTTGAACACATTTGCCATGTAGCTAACTCTGAGTATATGGACATATTGGAATCATCTGCCTTGTAGCTAGTCCTCTATATAAACACATGCTGGACTCATCTGTCATGTAGCTAAATCTCAGTATATGGGCTTGTTTGAGTCATCTTCTATGTAGCTAATTCTCTGTATACGGACATGATGGACTTCTCTGCCATGTAAATGGCTCTCAGAATATGGACACTTTGGGCTCATCTGCCAAGAAGCTAGATCTCAGTATATGGAAATGTGGCACTACTCTCCCATATTGCTAGCTCTGTGTATTTGGACATATTGGAGGTGTCTGCCTTGTAGCTAGCTGTCTGTGCATGGATTTATTGGACTGATGTGCCATGTAGGTAGCTCTCTATATATGAACATTTGGACTCGTCTGCATGTAGTTAGCTCTCAGTATGTGGACATGTTGAATTCATCAGCCACGTAGCTAGCTCTCTGTGTATGAACATGTTGGACTTATCGCCTTGTAGCTATCCCTCTAAATATAAACATTTGGACACATCCGCTATGTAGCTAATTCTCAATATATGGACACGTTGAACCCATCTGCCATGTAGCTAGAACTCTGTATATGGAAACGATGCACTACTCTGCCATATAGCTAGCACGCTGTATATGGACATTTTGGACTTGTCTGCCATGTAACTCTCTTTGCAAGGATATGTTGGACTAATCTGCCATGTAGGTGGCTCTCTGTATATGAACATATTGGACTTGTCTGCCATGTAACTAGGTCTCTGTGTATGGATATATTGGACTCATCAGCCATTTAGCCAGCTCTCTGTGCATGAAAATGTTGGACTCATCTGACTTGTAGCTAGTCCGCTATATAAACAAATGATGGACTCATCTGCCATGTAGCTAAATTTCAGTATATGGACATGTTGGACTCATCTGCTATATAGCTAGTACTCTGTATATGGACATATTGGACTTCTCTGTTATGTAGCTAGCGTTCAGTATATGGACACATTGGGCTCATCTGCCAAGGAGCTAGGTCTCTGTATATGGAAATGTGGCACTAGTCTGCCATGTTGCTAGCTCTGTGTATATGGACATAGTGGACGTGTCTGCCTTTTAGCTAGCTCTCTGTGCATGGATATGTTGGACTGATCTGCCATGTAGGTAGCTCTTTCTATATGAACATGTTGGACTTGCCTGAAATGTAGCTAGCTCTCAGTTTATGGACATATTGAATTCATCAGCCAAGTAGCTAGCTCTCTGTGTATGAACATGTTGGACTCAACTGCCTTGTAGCTAGCCCTTTAAATATACACATTTGGACACATCTGCCATGTAGCTAACTCTCAGTATATGGATGCATTGGACTCATTTGCCATGTAGGTAGAAATCTGTATATGGACATATTGGACTCCTCTGCCATGTACCTAGCTGTGTCTGCATGGATATGTTGGAGTGATCTGCCATGTAGTTAGCTCTCTGTAAATGAACATGTTGGACTTGTGTGGCATTTTGCTACATCTTTGTATATGGATATGTTGGACTCTTCAGCCATGTAGCCAGCTCTCTCTGCATGAACATGTTGGACTCATCTGCCTTGTAGATAGTCCTCTATATAAACACATGTTGGAATCATCTGCCATGTAGCTAAATTTCAGTATATGGACATGTTGGACTCATCTGCCATGCAGCTAGTACAATGTATATGGACATTTTGTACTTCTCTGCAATGTAGTTAGCTCTCAGTATATGGATACATTGGACTCATCTGCTAAGGAGCTAGATCTCTGTATATGGAAATGTGGCACTACTCTGCAGTATTGCTATCTCTGTGTATATGGACATATTGGACTTGTCTGCCTTGTAGCTAGCTCTCTGTGCATAGATATGTTGGACTGATCTGCCATGTAGGTATCTCTCTGTATATGAACATGTTGGATTTGTGTGTCATGTAGATACATCTCTATATATGGCTATGTTGGACTCATCAGCCATGTAACCAGCTCTCTCTGCATGAACATGTTGGACTCATCTGCCTTGTAGCTAGTTCTCTATATATACACATGTTGGACTTATCTGCCTTGTAGCTACCTCCCAGTATATGGACATGTTGGACTCATCTGCCATGTAGCTAGTACTCTGTATATGAACATGTTGTCCTTCTCTGCCATGTCGCTAGCTCTCAGCATATGGACACTTTGGACTTATCTGCCATGAAGCTAGAACTCTGTATATGGACATTTTGATCTTGTCTGCCATGTAGCTAGCTCTCTGTGCATGGATGTGTTGGACTGATTTGCAATGTAGTAGCTTTCTCTATATGAGCATTGGAAATTGTCTTCCATGTAGCTAGCTCTCATTATATGGTCATGTTGAATTTATCAGCCATGTATCTAGCTCTCTGTGTATGAACAGGTTGGACTCATCTGCCTTGTAGCTGGACCTCTAAGTATACACTTTTGGACATATCAGCCATGTAGCTAACTCTCAGTATATGGACACGTTGGACTCATCTGCCATGTAGGTAAAACTCTGTATATGAAAACGTTACACTACTCTACCATGTAGCTAGCACTCTGTATATGGCAATTTTGGACTCGCCTGCTATGTAGCTAGCTCTCTTTGCAGGGATATGTTGGATTGATATGCCATTCAGGTAGCTCTCTGTATATGAACATATTGGAATTGTCTGCCTTGTAGCTAGATCTCTGTGTATGGATATGTTGGACTCATCAGCAATATATCCAGCTCTCTCTGCATGAACATGTGGGCCTTATCTGCCTTGTAGCTAGTCCTCTGCATATACACATGTTGGACTCATCTGCCATGTAGCTAAATCTCAATATATGGACATGTTGAACTCATCTGCCATGCAGCTTTTACTCTATATATGGGCATGTTGGACTTCTGTGGCATGTAGGTAGCTCTCAGTACGGACACGTTGGACTCATCTGCCATGGAGCTAGAACTCTGTATATGTAAATGTGACACTACTCTGTGGTGTTGCTAGTTCTGTGTTTATGGACATTTTGGACTTGTATGCCTTGTAGGTAGCTCTTTGTTCATGGACATGCTGGACTGATCTGCAATATAGGTGGATCTCTGCATATGAACATGTTGGATTTGTCTGCCATGTAGCTAGATTTCTGTATATGGATATGTTGGACTCATGAGCTATGTAGCCAGCTCTCTCTGCATGAACATATTGGACTCATCTAACTTGGAGCTAGTCCTCTATATATACACATGTTGGACTCATCTGCCATGTAGCTAAATCTCAATAGATGGACATGCTGTATACATCTGACATGTAGCTAGTACTCTGTATATGAACATGTTGGACTTCTCTGCCATATAGATAGCTCTCAATATATGGACACATTGGACTCATCTGCCATATAGCTAGAACTCTGTATATGGAAATGTGGCACTACTCTGCCATGTCGCTAGCTGTCTTTATATGAACATTTTAGACTCGTCTTCCAAGTAGCAAGTTCTCTGTGCATGGATATGTTGGACTTATCTGCCATGTAGGTAGCTCTTTGTATATGAACTTATTAGACTTCTCTGCCATGTAGCTAACTCTCAGTATATGGACATGTTGAATTCATCATCATGTTGCTAGCTGTCTATTCATGAATATGTTGGACTCATCTGACTTTGTAGCTAGGCCTCTAAATTTACCCATTTGGAAGCATCTGCCATGTAGCTAACTCTCAATATATGAAAACGTTGGACTCATCTGCCATGTAGCTAGAACTCTGTATGTTGAAATGTTGCACTACTCTTCCATGAAGCTAGTCTCTGTATATGGACATTTTGGACTTGTCTGCCATGTAGTTAACTATCTGTGCATAGATACGTTGGATTGATCTGCCACATAGTTAGCTCTCTCTATATGAACATATTGGACTTGTCTGCCATGTAGCTAGCTCTCTGTATATGCAAATGTTGGACTACTCAGACATGTAGCCAGCTCTCTGTGTACAAACATGTTGGACTCATCTGCCTTGTAGCTAGTCCTGTATATATACACATGTTGGGCTGATCTGCCATGTAGATATCTCTCTGTATATGAATATATTGGACTTTTCTGCCATGTAGCTAGTTCTTAATATATAACCATGTAGGACTCATCAGACATGTAGTCAGCTCTCTGTGTGTGAACCTCTCGGACGCAGATACTTTTAGCTAGCCCTCTAAATATACACATGTTGGACTCATCTGCTATGTAGCTAGTCCTCTATATATACACATGTTGGACTCATCTGCCATGTATCTAACTCTCAGTATATTGACATGTTGGACTCATCTGCCATGTGTAGCTAGAGCTCTGTATATGGAAATATTGCACTACTCTTCTATGTAGCAAGTCTCTTTATATGGACATTTTGGACTCGTCTGCCATGTAGCTAGCTCTCTGTGCATAGATATGTTGGGCTGATCTGCCACCTAGGTAGCTCTCTGTATATGAACATATTGGACTTGTCTGCCATGTAGCTTGCTCTCTGTATCTGCAAATGTTGGACTCCTGAGACATGCAGCCATCTCTCTGTGTATGAACACGTTGGAACCATCTGCCTTGTAGATTGTCCTCTATATATACACATGTTGGACTCATCTGCCATGTAGCAAACTTTCAGTATATGGACATGTTGGACTCATCTTCTATGTAGTTAATACTCTGTATATGTACATGTTGGACTACTTTACCAAGTAGCCAGCTCTCAGTATATGGACACACTGGACTGATCTGCCATATAGGTAGCTCTCTGTATATGAACATATTGGACTTGTCTGCCATGTAGCTAGTTCTCAATATATCGACATGTTGGACTCATCAACCATGTTGCCCGCTCTCTATGTATGAATGTGTCAGACTCATCTAACTTGTAGTTAGTCCTCTAAATATACACATGTTGGACTCATGTGCTTTGTAGCTAGTCCTCTATATATGCACATGTTGGACTTATCTGCCATGTAGCGAACTCTCAGTATATGGACATGTTGGACTCATCAGCCATGTAGCTAGTACTCTGTATATGGACATATTGGACTACTCTGCTATGCAATTAGCTCTAATTATATGGACATGTTGGACACATCTGCCATGTAGTTATAACTCTGTATATGGAAACGTTGTAATACTCTACCATGTAGCTAGAACTCTGTTTAAGGACATTTTGGACTCGTCTGCCATATAGCTAGCTCTCTGTGCATGAATATGTTGGACTGATCTGCAATGTAGGTAGCTCTCTGTATATAAACATGTTGGACTTGTCTGCCATGCAGCTACATCTCTGTATATGGATATGATGGATTAATCAGCAATGCAGCCATCTCTCTATGCATGAACATGTTGGACTCATCTGACTTGTAGCTAGTCCTCTATATATACACATGTTGGACTCATCTGCCCTGTAGCTAAATCTCAGTATATGGACATGTTGGACTCATCTGCCATTTAGCTAGTACATGAACACGTTGGACTCATCTGCCATGGAGCTACAACTCTGTACATGGAAATGTGGCACTCCTCTGCCATGTTGCTAGCTGTGTATATATGGACATATTGGACTCATCTGCCTTGTTGTTAGCTCTCTGTGCATGGATATGTTGGACTGATCTGCCATGGAGTTAGCTCTCTGTATATGAACATGATGGACTTGTCTACTATGTAGTTAGATCTCTATATATGGATATGTTAGACTCATCAACCATGTAGCCAGCTCTCTCTTCATGATCATGTTGACTCATCTGCCTTGTAGCTAATCCTCTAAATATACACATGTTGAACACATCTGCCATTTAGCTAGTACTCTGTATATGGACATGTTGGACTTCTCTGCCATGTAGCTAGTTTTCAGTATCTGGACACTTTGGAATCATCTGCCATGGAGCTAGAACACTGTATATGGAAATGTGGCACTACTCTGCCATGTAGTTAGCCCTCCATATATTGACATTTTGGGCTCGTTTGCCATGTAGCTAGCTCACTTTAAATGGGTATGTTGGACTGATCTGTCATGCAGTTAGTGCTCTGTATATGAACATATTGGAATTGTCTGCCATGTAGCTAGTTCTCAGAATATGGACATGTTGGACTTATCAGCCATATAGACAGCTCTCTATGTATGAACATGTTGGACTCATCTGCCTTGTAGCAAGCCCTCTAAATATACCCATGGTGGACTCATCTGCCATGTAGCTAACTCTCAGTATATGGACATAATGGACTCATTTGCCATGTAGATAGTATTCTGTATATGGACATGTTGGATTACTCTGCCATGTACCTAGCTCTCAGTATATGACACATTGGACTCATCTGCCTCGTAACTAGAACTCTGTATATGGAAATGTTGCACTACACTGCCATGTAGCTAGCTCTCTGAATATGGACATATTACATTCATCTGCCATGTAGCTAGCTCTCTGAACATGGATATGTTGGACTGATCTGCCATGTAGGTACCTCTCTGTATCTGAAGGTATGGGATTCATCTGAGTTGTAGCTCACTCTCCGTATGTGTTCATGTTGAACCCATCTGCCATGTAGCTAGTATTCTGTTTATGGACATGTTGGACTACTCTGCCATTTGGCTACCTCTCAGTATATGCACTCATTGGACTCATCTGCCATGTAGCTAGAACTCTGTATATGGAAATGTTGCACTATTCTGCCATGTAGCTAGCTCTCTGTATATTGACACCTTAGACTCATCTGCCATGTAACTAGAACACTGTGTATTGAAATGTTGCACTACACTGCCATGTAGCTAGCTCTCTGTATATGGAAATTTTGGACTCGTCAGCCAGGTAGCTAGCTCTCTGTACATGGATATGTTGGACTGATCTGCTATGAAGGTAGCTCTCTTTATATGAACATATTGGACTTGTTTTCCATGTAGCTAGCTCTCAGTATATGGATATGTTGGATTCATCAGCTATGTAGTAAGCTCTCTGTGTATGAACATATTGGACTCATCTGTCTTGTAGCTAGCCCTCAAAATATACACATATTGTACTCATCTGCCATGTAGCTAACTATCAGTATATGGACATGTTGGACTCATCTGCCATGTAGCTATTACTCTGTATATTGACATGTTGTACTACTCTGCCATGTAGCTAGCTCTCAGTATATGGGCACGTTGGACTCATCTGTCATGTAGCTAAAACTCTGAATGTGGAAATATAGCTAGCTCTCTGTATAAGGACATTTTGGACTCGTCTGCCTTGTAGCTGGCTCTCTGTATATGGATATGTTGCACTGATCTACCTTTGAGGTAGCTCTCTGTATAGAAAGTTATTGGACTTCTCTACCATGTCGCTAGCTCTCTGTATATGGATATGTTGGACTCATCAGTCATGTCGTCAGCTCTCTGTGTATGAACATGTTGGACTCATCTGCCTTTTATCAAGCCCTCCAAATATCCACATGTTGGATTCATCTGCCAAGTAGCTAACTCTCAGTATATGGACATGTTGGAAACATCTGCCCTATAGCTAGAATTCTGTGTATGGACATGTTGGACTAGTCTGCCATATAGCTAGCTCTCAGCATTTTGACAGGTTTTACTCATCTGACATGCTGCTAGAACTCTGAATATAGAAATGTTGCACTACTCTGCCATGTAGCTAGTTCTCTGTATATGTACACGTTGGACTCATCTGCCATGGAGCGAGAACACTGTATATGGAAATGTAGCATTATGCTGCCATGTAGCTAGTTCAATGTACATGGATATGTTGGACAGCTCTGCCATGTAGGTAGCTCTCTGTACATGAACATATTATACTTGTCTGTCTTGTAGCTATCTCTCAGTATATGGACATGTTGGAATCATCAGCCATGTAGCCAGCTGTCTGTGTATGAACATGTTGGATTCATCTTCCTTGTTACAAGCTTTCTAAGTATACACATGTTGGCCTCATCTGCCATGTAGTTAACTCTCAGTATAGGGACATGTTGGACTCATCTGCCATGTAGCTAGTACTCTGTATATGGACATGTTGGACTGCTCTGCCATGTAGCTAGCTTTTAGTATATGGGCATGTTGGACTCATCTGCCATGTAGATAGAAGTCTGTATATGGAAATGTTGCACTACTCTGACAAGTAGCTACCTCTCTGTATATGGACATTTTGGACTCGTCTGCCATGTAGCTAGCTTTCTGTACATGGATATGTTGGACTGATCTGCCATTTCGCCAGCTCTCTGAGTATGAACTTCTTGGACTCATTTGCATTTGCTAGCCCTTTAAATATACACATGTTGGACTTCTCTGACATGTAGCTAACTCAGTTTATGGACATGTTGGACTCATCTGCCATGAAGCTAGTAATTTGTATATGGACGTGTTAGGCTACCTTGCCATGTAGCTAGCTCCCAGTATATGGACACATTGAACTACTCTGCCATGTAACAACAACTCTGTATATGGAAATGTTGCACAACTCTGCCATGTTGCTAGCTTTCTGTGTATGGACACATTGAACTCATCTGCCATGTAGCTTGCTCTCTATATATGGACATTTTAGACTCGTCTGACATGTAGCTAGTTCTGTGTACATGGATCTGTTGGACTGATCTGATATGTATGTTGTTCTCTGTATATGAAGATATTGGACTCCTTGCCCATGTATATAACTCTCAGTATATGGACATGTTGGACTACTCTGCCATAATGCTAGCTCTCAATATATGCACATGTTAGACTCATTTGCCATGTAGCTATCTCTCTGTATATGGACATTTTGGACTCGTTTGACCTGTAGCTAGCTATCTGTACATGGATATGTTGGACTCATCTGCTATGTAGATATTCTATGTATATGAAGATGTTGGACTTCTCTGCCATGTAGCTAGCCCTCTAAATATACACATGTTGGACTCATCTGCCACGTAGCTAACTCCCAGTATATGGACATTTTGGACACCTCTGCCACATAACTAGAACTCTGTATATGGAACTGTTGCTCTACTCAGCCATTTACCTAACTTACAGTATATGGACATGTTGGACTCATCAGCCATGTAGCTAGAACTCTATATATGGAAAGGTTGCACTACTATGCGATATAACTATCTCTCTGGATATGGATATTTTGGACTCATCTGTGATGTAGCTATCTCTTTGTACATGGATATGTTGGACTGATCTGACATGTAGATTGTTGTTGTTGTTGTTATGTGCCATCGAGTCGGTTCCGACCCATAGCGACCCTGTATAGACATGTAGATAGCTCTCTGTATATGAAGATATTGTCGTTCATGTAGCTAGCTCTCTGGATATGGATATTTAGGACTCATCTGCCATGTATCTAGCTCTCTGTGCATGGATTTGATGGGCTAATCTACTATGTAAGTAGCTCTCTGTATATGAACATATTGGACTCGTCTGCCATGTATCTAGCTCTCTGTGCATGGATAAGTTGTACTGATCTGCAATGTAAGTAGCTCTCTGTATATGAACATGTTGGACTTGTCTACCATGGGGCAAGCTCTCAGTACATGGACAAGTTGGACTCCTCTGTCATGTAGTTAGTACTCTGGATATGGACATGTTGGACTACTCTGCCATGTATTTATCTCTCAGCATATGGACCTGTTGGACTAATCTGCCATGTAGCTAGAACTCTGTATATGGAAATGTTGCACTGCTCTGCCATGTATCTAGCTCACTCTATAGGGACATTTTAGATTTGTCTGCAATGTAGCTAACTCTCAGCATATAAACATGTTGGACTCATGAGCCATGTAGCCAGCTCTCTCCGTATGAACATGTTGGAGTCATCTGTCTTGTAGGTAGTCCTCTATATATACACATGTTGGACTCATCTGCCATATAGCTAACTCTAAGTGTATGGACATGTGGGACTCATCTGCCATGTAGCTAATATTCTGTATATGAACATGTTGGAGTACTCTGCAATGAAGCTAGCTCTCATTATATGAACATGTTAGACATATCTGCCAAGTAGCTAGAACTCTATATAAGGAAATGATGCTCTACTCTGCCATGTAGCTAGCTCTCTGTATATGGACATTTTGGACTTGTCTAACATGTGGCTAACTCTCTATACATGGATATGTTGATCTGATCTGACATGTAGTTATCTATCTGTATATGAACATATTTGACTTGTATGTCATGTAGCTAGCTCTCAGTATATGGACATGTTGTCTCATCAGCCATGTAGCCAGCACTCTCTGTATGAACATGTTGGACTTGTCTGCCTTGTAGCTAGCCCTCTTAATATACGCATGTTGGGCTCATTTGTCATGTAACTAACCCTCAGTATATGGACACGTTGGAATCATCTGCCATGTAGCTTGAACCCTGTATATGGAAATGTAGCACTACTCTGCCATGTAGCTAGCTCTCTGTATATGGACAATTTGGAATCGTCTGTCATGTAGCCAGCTCTCTGTGTATGAACATGTTGGACTCATCTGCCATGTAACTAGGTCTCTGAATATGGAAATGTTGCACTACCCTTTCATGTAGCTAGCTTTCTGCATATTGATATTTTCAACTAATATGCCATGAAGGTAGCTCTGTCTATATGAAAATATTGGGCTTGTCTGCAATGTAGCTAGCTATCTGTATATGGACATATTGGATTCATCAGACATGTAGCCAGGTCTTTCTGTATGAGCATCTTGGACTAATCTACCTTGTAACTAGCCCTCTAAATATACACATGTTGGGCTCATCTGCCAAGTAGCTAACTCTCTTTATATGGACACTTTGAAATCATCAGCCATGTAGCTTGAACTCCGTATATGGAAACGTTGCATTTTCTGCAATGTAGCCAACACTCTTTATATGGATATTTTGGAATCGTCTGTCATGTAGCCAGCTCTCTGTGCATGGATACATTGGACTAATCTAACATATAGGTAGCTCTCTGTATATGACCATATTGGACTTGTCTTCCATGTAGCTAGCTCTCTGTATATGGACATGTTGGACTCATCAGCCATGTAGCCAGCTGTCTCTGTATGAACATGTTGGACTAATTTGCCAAATAGCTAACTCTCAGGATATTGACATGATGGTCTCATCTGACATGTAGCTAGTACTCTGTATATGGATATGTTGGACTACTCTGCCATGTAGCTAGATCTCAGTGTATAGACACGTTGGATTCATCTGCCATGTAGCTAGAACTGTGTATAGGGAAATGTTGCACTACTCTACCATGTAGCTAGCTCTCTCTATATGGACATTTTGTACTCATCTGCCATGTGGCTAGCTATTCATGCATGGATATGTTAGATTGATCTGCGATGTAGCTAATTTTCAGTATGTGAACATGTTTGACTTATCTGCCATGTAGACAGCTCTCTGTGTATGAACAGGTTGGGCTCATCTGCCTTGTAGCTAACCCTCTAAATATACACATGTTGCACTCATCTGTCATGTAGCTAACTCTCATTATATGGACATGTTGGACTCATCTGCCATGTGCCTAGTACTCTTTATATACATAAGATGAACTATTCTGCCATGTAGCTAGCTGTCAGTATATGGACACATTGAAGTTATCTTCCATGTAGTTAGCTCTCTGAATATGGAAATTTTGCACTACTCTACCATGTAGCTATCACTCTGTATATGGACATTTTGGACCTGTCTGCATGTAGCTAGCTCTCTGTGCATTGATATGTTCGACTGATCTGTCATGTAGGTAACTCTTATTGTCATGTAGGTAAGTCATATTGTACTTGTCTAACATGTAGCTGTCTCTCTTTATATGGATATTTTGGACTCATCAGCCATGTAGCCAGCTCTCTGTGTATGAACATATTGGACTTGTCTGCCATGTAGCCTGCTCTCTGTATATGGACATGTTGGATTCATCTGCCATGTAGCCAACTCTAAGTATATGGACATGTTGGTCTCATCTACCATATAGCTAGTACTCTGTATATGGACATGTTGGACTACTCTTCCATGTAGCTAGCTCTCAGTATATGGACACGTTGGACTCATCTGCCATGTAGCTATAACTCTGTATATGGAAATGTCGCACTGTTCTGCCATGTAGCTGTCTCTCTGTATATGGACAATTGGGACTTGTCTGCCATGTAGTTAGCTCTCTGTGCATGGAAATGTTGGACTGATCTGCCATGTAGGTAGCTCTCTGTATATGAACTGCAGTCTGCCATGTAGCCAGCTCTCTGAGTATGAACATGTTGGACTCATCTGCCATGTAGCTAGGTCTCTGAATATGGAAATGTTGCACTACCCTTTCATGTAGCTAGCTTTCTGCATATGGATATTTTAGACTAATCTGCCATGAAGTTAGCTCTCTCTATATGAAAATATTAGACTTGTCTGCCATGTAGCTAGCTATCTGTATATGGACATGTTGGGCTCATCTGCCAAGTAGCTAACTCTCTTTATATGGACACTTTGAAATCATCAGCCATGTAGCTTGAACTCTGTATATGGAAATGTTGCACTACTCTGCCATGTAGCCAACACTCTGTATATGGACATTTTGGAATCATCTGTCATGTAGCCAGCTCTCTGTGCATGGATAAATTGGACTAATCTAAGATATAGGTAGCTCTCTGTATATGACCATATTGGACTTGTCTGCGATGTAGCTAGATCTCAGTAAATGGACATGTTATAATCACATGCCATGTAGTTAGAACTCTGTATATGGAAATGTTGCACTACTCTGACATGTAGCTAACTTGCTGTATATGGACATATTGGATTTGTCTGCCATGTAGCCAGCTCTCTGTACATGGATATCTTGGACTGATCTGCCATGTAGGTAGCTGTCTGTATATGAAAATTTTGGACTAGTCTGCCAGGTAGGTAGCTCTAAGTATATGGACATGTTGGATTCTTTAGCCATGTAGCCAGCTCTCTCTGTATGAACATGTTGCACTCATCTGCCTTGTATCCTTCCCTATAAAATATACACATGTTGGACTCATCTGCCATATAGCTAGTACTCTGTATATGGACATGTCGGACTACTCTGCCATGTAGCTAGCTCTCTGTATATGGACATGTTGGACTCATCTGCATGTAGCTAGTATTCTGTATATGGACATGTTAGACTACTTGCTGATGTAGCTAGCTCTCAGTATATGGACATGTTGGACTCACCTGTCATGTAGCTACAACTCTGTATATGGAAATGTTGCACTACTCTGCCATGCAGCTAGCTCTCTGTTTATGGACTTGTTGGACTCTTCTGCCATGTAGCTAGTACTCTGTATATGGAAATGTTGCACTACTCTGCTATATAGCTAGCTTTTTGTATATGGACACTTTGGACTCATCTGCCATGTAGCTAGCACTCATTATATGGACACATTGGAATCATCTGCCATGTAGCTAGAACCCTGTATATGGAAATGTTGCACTAATCTACCATATTGATACCTCTCTATATGAACATGTTGGATTGGTCTGCCATATAGTTAGCTCTCTGTATATGGACATGTTGGACTCATTAGCCATGTAGCTATCTCTCTCTGAAGATGTTGGACTCATCTGCCTTGGTGATAGTACTCTATATGTACACATGTTGAACTCATCTGCCATAACGCTAACTCTCAATATATGGCCATGTTGGACTCATCTGCCATGTGGCTACTACTCTATATATGGACATGTTGGAATACTCTGCCATGTATCTAGCTCTCAGTATATGGTCATGTTGGACTCATCTGCCATGTAGATAGTACTCTGTATATGGACATGTTGGACTACTCTGCCATGTATCTAACTCTCAGTTTATGGAAACGTTGGCCTCATCTGCCATGGAGCTAGAGCTCAGTATATGGAAATGTTGCTCTACTCTGCCATGTAGCTAACTCTCTGTGCATGTAAATAGCTCTCTATATATGAACATATTAGACTTGTCTGACATGTAGCTAGTTCTCAGTATATGGATATGTTGGACTCAACAGCCATGTAGTCATCTCTCTCTGTATGTACATGTTGCACTCATCTGCCTTCATGCTCGCCCTATAAATATACACATGTTGAACTCATCTGCCATGAAGCTAACTCTGAGTATATGGACATGTTGGTCTCATCTGCCATGTAGCTTGTCCTCTGTATATGGACATGTTGGACTACACTGCCATGAAGCTAGCTCTCAATATATGGACATGTTGGACTCATCTGCCATGTAGCTAGAACTCTGTATATGGAAATTTTGCACTACTCTGCCATGTAGCTAGCTTTCTGTGTATGGACACGTTGGACTCATCTGCCATGTAGCTGGAACTGTGTATATGGAAATAATGCACTACTCTTCCATGAAGCTAGTTCTCTTTATATGCACATTTTGGACTTGTCTACCAAGTAGCTAACTCTCCGTGCATGGATATGGTAGAGTGATCTGCCACATAGATAGCCCTCTGTACATGAACATATTGGGGAAGACTGCCATGTAGCTAGCTCTCTGTATATGGACATGTTGCACTCATCAGCCATGTAGCCAGCTCTCTCTGTATGAACATGTTGCACTCATCTGCCTTGTATCTTTCCCTATAAATATATACATGTTGGACTCATCTGCCATATAGCTAACTCTCAGTATATGGACATGTTGGACTCATTTGCTATGTAGCTAGTGTTCTGTATATGGACATGTTGGACCACTCTGCCATGTAGCCAGCTCTCAGTATATGGACATTTTGGACCCTTCTGACATGTAGCTAGCTCTTTGTAAATGGATATGTTGGACTGATCTGCCATGTAACCAGCTCCCTGTTTATGAACATGTTAGACTCATCTGCTTTTTATTGGGCCCTCTAAATATACACATGTTGGACTCATTTGCCATGTAACTTATGCTCAGTATATGGGCATGTTGGAATCATCTTCCCTGTATCTAGAATTCTTTATATGGACATGTTGGACTACTCTGCCATGTAGCTAGCTCTCATTATATGGACATGTTGGACTCATCTGCCATATAACTAGAGCTCTATATATGGAAATATTGCAGAACTCTGCCATGTAGCTAGTTCTGTATACATGGATATGTTGGACTGATCTGATATGTAGGTAACTCTCTATACATAAACATATTGGACTTGTGTGCCATGTAGCTAGCTTTCAGTATATGGACATGTTGGACTCATCACCCATGTAGCCAACTCTCTGTGTATGAACATGATGGATTCATCTTCCTTGTATCAAGCCCTCTAAATATACACATGTTGGACCCATCTGACATGTAGCTAACTCTCAGTATATGGACATTTTGGACTTATCTGCCATGTAGCTAGTACTCTGTATATGGACAGGTTGGACTACTCTGCCATATAGCTGGCTCTCAGTTTATGGACACTTTGGACTCATCTGCCATGTAGTTACTACTCTGTATATGGAAATGTTGCACTACACTGCCATGTAGCTAGCTCTCTGTATATGGACAATTTGGACTCATCTGCCATGTAGCTAGCTCTCAGTATATGCACACATTGGAATCTCCTTCAATAAACTTGAACTCTGTATATGGAAATGTTGCACTACTCTGCCATGTAGCTAACTCTCTGTATATGGACATGCTGGACTTGTATGCCATGTAGGTAACTCTAAGTATATGGACATGTTGGATTCATCAACCATGTAGCCAGCTCTCTGTGTATGAACATGTTGGACTCGTCTGCCTTGTAGCTAGCCTTCTAAATATACACATGTTGGACTCATCTGTCATGTAGCTTACTATCAGTACATGGACATAATGGACTCATCTGTCAAGTAGGTAGAAACCTGTATATGGAAATGTTACACTTCTCTTCCATTTAGTTAGCTCTCTATATATGGAGACCTTGGACTCATCTGCCATGTAGCTATCTCTCAGTATATGGACATGTTGGACTTATCTGCCATGTAGCTAGTATCTGTATATGAACATGTTGGACTAATCTACCATGTAGCTATAACTCTGTATATGGTAATGATGCACTACTGAGTCATGTAGCTAGCGTTCTGTCCATGAACATATTGGACTTGTCTGCCATGTTGCTAGCTCTTTGTATATGGACATGTTGGATTCATTAGCCATGTAGCCGTCTCTCTCTGTATGAACAAGTTGGACTCATCTGCCTTGGTGATAGTACTATATATGTACACATGTTGAACTCGTCTGCCATAAAGCTAACTCTCAGTATATGGCCATGTTGGACTCATCTGCCATGTAGCTGTTACTCTGTAAATGGACATGTTGAACTACTCTGCCATGTAGCTAACTTTCAATATATGGCCATGTTGGACTCATCTGTCATGTAGCTAGAAGTCTGCATATGGAAATGTTGCTCTACTCTGCCATGTAGCTAGCTCTCTGTATATGGACAATTTGGACTAATCTGCCATGTAGCTAGCTCTCAGTATATGGACATGTTGGTCTCATTTTCTATATAGCTAGTACTCTATATATGGACATGTCATACTACTCTGCCATGTAGCTTGAACTCTGTATATGGAAATGTTGCACTACTCTACCATGTAGCTAGCTTCTGTTTATGGACATTTTGGACTCGTCTGCCATGTAGCTCACTGTCTGTGCATGGGTATGTAGGACTGATTTGCCATGTAGGTACTCTCTTTATATGTACATATTGGAATTGTCTGCCATGTAGCTAGCTCTCTGTATATGGACATGTTGGACTCATAAGCCATGTACCCAGCTCTCTGTATGAACATGTTGGACTTCTCTTCCTTGTAGATAGTCCTCTATATATACACAAGTTGCACTCATCTGTCATGTAGCTAACTCTCAGTATATTAACATATTGGATTCATCTGCTATGTAGCTAACTCTCAGAATATGGACACGTTGTACTCAACTGCCATATAGCTTGAACTCTGTATTTGGAAATGTTGCAGTACTCTGCCATAAAGCTAGCTCTCTGTATATGGACATTTTGAACTCGTCTGCCATGTATCTAACTCTGTGCATAGATATATAGGACTGATCTGCTACGTACGTAGCTCTCTGTATTTGAACATATTGGACTTGTCTACCATATAGCTAGCTCTCTGTATATGAACATGTTGGACTCATCCGCGATATAACCAGCTCTCTCTGTATGAACATGTTGGACTAATCTGCCTTGTAGCTAGTCCTCTATATATACACATGTTGTACACATCTGCCATGTAGCTTATTTTCAGTATATGAACATGTTGGACTCATGTCCCATGTAGCTAGTAATCTGTATATGGACATGTTGGACTCATCTGCCATGTCTCAGTATATGGACACGTTGGACTCATCTGCCATGTCCCAGTATATGGACACGTTGGACTCATCTGCCATGTAGCTAGAACTCTGTATATGGTAATGTTGCACTGCTGTGTCATGTACCTAACTCTTTGTATATGAACATATTGGACTTGTCTTCCATGTAGCTAGCTCTCTGTATATGGACATGTTGGATTCATTAGCCATGTAGCCTTCTCTCTACATTTGAACATGTTGAACTCATCTGCCTTGGTGATAGTACTCTATATATACACATGTTGGACTCATCTTCCATAAAGCTAACTCTCAGTGTACTGCCATGTAGCTAGTACTCTATATATGGACATGTTGGACTACTCTGCCATGTCGCTAGCTCTCAGTATATGGACATGTTGGCCCATTTTCCCTGGAGCTAGATCTCCGTATATGGAAATCTTGCAATACTCTGCCATTTAGCTTACTCTCTGTATCTGGACATTTTGTACTCCTCTGCCATGAAGCTAGCTCTCTGTGCATGGATATGTTGGACTGATCTGCCATTTAGGTAACTCTCTGTATATGAACATATTGTACTTGTCTGCCATGTAGCTAGCTCTCCGTATATGGACATGTTGGTCTCAACATCCATGTAGCCATTTGTCTCTGTATGAATATGTTGCACTCATCTGCCTTGAAGCTTGCCCTATAAATATACACATGTTGCACTTATCTGCAATGTAGCTAACTCTCAGTATATGGGCATGTTGTACTCATCGGCCATGTAGCTAGACCTCTGTATATGAACATGTTGTACAACTCTGCCATGAAGCTAGCTCTCAGTATATATGGACTCTTTGGACTCATCTGCCATGTAGCTAGAACTCTGTATATGGAAATGTTGCACTACTCTGCCATGAAATTAGCTCTCTGAATATGGTCATTTTGGACTCATTTACCAAGTATTTAGCTCTCTGTGCATGGATATGTTAGAGTGATCTGCCATGTAAGTAGCTATCAGGGTCTGATTCCTACTCAGATGACTGCGTGGATTACTGGAGGAAGAGGCAGGGATAGGTAGATCAGGTACGGGACACAGTCTGATGGCCAGTGACATAGTTTATTGTAGCAATGTTCTTTAAATAGGACTTTTAGCATTAGGTCATTGTTATATTGCTTAGTTACAAGGTTTTCTATAGTAACTAGGAATAAGAATACCCACTAGGATATCAACCAGGATAAGATTACATAAGTATAAGCATTGTTATAGCAACACAAAAATCACGTGATTTTAGCTCAATTTAAGTTCCCTTTTCCCAGGATTGTCCTAGTTACAATTAGCAATAAGTCTCGATCACTGCCATCAACTTAACCAGGTGAAACTTATCTTCAGACCAATTATAAGAGCATGAGGAGTGACTCAGCTTTCACCACTAGATGGCACTAGTGCTGGCCTCCAACATCTTATCTTCTCTATTTATTTAAGGGATGTTGCCTGTCTTAGGTGGTCAGTGTGAGTCCCCAGTCTTACCCGTCATGGAAACTCATTGCAGCATAAGGCAATGGCTCTATCTTAGGTTGACTGGGGTCCACCAATCCTTACCCATCATTGGCTACACGTCCTGCATGTGTCAGGGTAGTGTCTTTAGTTGGAGACTGTGAAGACGGCTCCACAGCATCTTATACTGGTTGACAGCCATCCAAAGAAAGCAGGGAAGGAGGAGACAAGCAAAGATGACAAGTATGCTAATAGCTAGAATGGGACCCCACAATTGAGAGAGGGAGGGAACTGTAGGGAACAAATTTTTAAGATTATTTAGAAGTTGCTTAGCTAATACTGCAGGTTTGCTATCAAGGTGGGGGGCGTAATGCATAGCAATTAGTTGTGCATGTAACTCATTCCATTCTCAGCTGATATTCTCAGCAAACCATACTCTGTTCAGATGGGCTTACACTATGGGCCAAGGGAATGCCGAGGCATTATACACAAGCTTAGTTACACAAATGGAGTGATAATCAGCATGGCACGTAAGGCGTTGCCAGACCACAACCTGCTCTAAGGTAACCCCAAGTATGTGAATAGTGTCATACAGTTGATTCAAGAGATGTTCAAAGGCCAGATCAATCTTTTCTTGCCGGTCCCAGTTCTAGGTAACATTGTCCATCAGTTCGCTGACAGTATCTGCAGTCGGAATTTATTGTGTAAGGGCAACTTTGGTGGCGGTGAGAGAAACAAGCAGTGATGTGAAGGACATCACACCTACCACAATGAGACTGAGGCCCCGTCTGGTTCTAGAAAGTAAGGTGGTAAATTCATTAACCAGTTGTAGGCCCGCATCATCATACCACTCTTGGGAGATGTTTACTGGCAGTAATACATAGGTTGGTCTTTTTAAGACTGCAAAAGTCATGTTCAGTGCTAAGGCATCGACCCATGAGGTGAGGTTGCACCCAGTGCAATTCAGATGAAACTTCTCATACCCTCCTGATGATGTGGAGTTCTTTACCGAGAAAAGATCTACAAGAAAAACATAGGGTACTGGGAGAAAAAGAGCTACAGAGTAAGAGTCATTGATGTAGCAATGGTAATTCTGGGAACAAGGGCAGGCCAGGCGCTGCATCATGTTGATGATATTATAAAAACGTGCACACAACAAGTTGTTGACGTTGTTGGTGTAGCAAATTGGTTTAGTGTAACTGATTATGCTGTAGTTGAAGAATTTAGTTTCTCGGTGAAGGTATCTCGGTGAGGGAAGTTTCAAGCCAATCTCCATGTCATTCACGTAAAGTGGAAGTGGTGATTGATTCCGTTCCCTCCAGGACACGGGTCTCGCCAGTGGGGGATGTGGGATGACGGCCCAATGGATCTCTGCTTGAGCCGTCAACATGTCGTACAAGGCTCTCAGGAATCCAACGAGGACCAGGTTCATCCTGTGGGAAAACAGAGACATAGCCTTGTCCCCATATGAGAACAGGGTCGGTCCCCTTCCATGTGCCTGTTAGGGCATCTTTCCATTTCACCATAGGTTTCGGGGCACTTGGCTCCTGGTTACCATGCCTATCTACAGCCGTAAGGCCGGAGGCATCAGTTAAAAGAAAATTAAGAATGAAAGTAATATGATTTATATAATTTTGTGGTGTGTGGGGGTAGGATTCCCCCTTCTTTATTTTTTCAAGATAAGACTTTATAGTGGCACGTGTGCGTTCTACAATGCCATGACCTTGTGGATTGTAAGGAATGCCCGTGGTGTGTTTGATAGAAAAAATTTTACAAAACGCTGCAAAACGGGCACTACTATAACCAGTACCATTACCTGTTTTAATGCTTTCAGGTATGCCCATAGCAGCAAAAGCATGTGAGCAATGGTTTATTACTTAGGTGGTTCCCTCTCCTGTTAAGGGAGAGCAACAAATAAGGCCAGAGAAAGTGTCTACAGAAATATGCGCATATTTAAGCCGAACAAAGCTAGAAACATGTGTAACATCCATTTGCCATAATGCATTGGGGCGTAACCCTCGTGGATTGATCCCAAAAGATGGAACAGAATGATGAATGGGACATTCAGGACAGGCACGAACTATTTGTCGTGCAGCTTCACAAAGGATATGAAATAACTTGTGCAAGAATTGGCTGTTCTGATGATGTAGTCGATGCGAAGTCTGAGCACGCTGCTGATTGGAGTGTGCCAGATAAAACTGTGCATCAGCAGCTGCATTGCCTTTGGCTAAGGCACCAAGTAAGTTACTGTGAGAACGTATGTGGGCAATATAGATGGGTTGTTCTCGCTGATGAATCAGGAGCTGAAGTTGTTGAAAAAGGTCTAGAACAATTGAGGTGGAAGTTTTTTATTACACAAACAGTCTCTAGAAGGGGAACAGAAATAGCTATGTATAAACTATCGGTATATAGATTTATTGGAGTGGTGGTGTACTCTTGTACAGCACAGACTATTGCAAGGAGCTCAGCCTGTTGAGCTGAATAACCAGGACATTCAAGTACTGTGAAGTTGTTAACTATGCCAAACACAGCACGTCCCTTGGAGGAGCCATCAGTAAATACAACAGGTGCTTTGGGGATGGGTTGTTTACTTACCAGTGAGGGAAATACAAATTGATGTTTAATGGCAAATTGCAAAAGTTTATCACTGGGATAATGAGATTCAATAATACCTAAATAGCCAATTAATGCAATTTGCCATTCTGTACATTGTTGAAACAGCCAATGTATTTGAGCGGCATTATAAGGTACAACAATTGATTTGGATCTTTACCAAAATATCTATAACTTTCTTCTCGAACAGCTCTAATTAGTTGAGAGACAGCTTCAGGATAACTAAAAAGAACTTTTTCCGGAGTGGATTTAGCATTATTCCATCTTAAGGGAGCCCCTTGCCAAAGCACTGCAGTGGGATAATGGGCAGTGGGTAGAATATAAGCAGCAAAGGGTTGAGAATTATCAATACTAGTAAGAGCACATTTGGTTATTTCATATTCTAACTCTTTGAGTGTTTGCTCTGCAGCAGGTGTAAGCTGCCTGGGTGATGATGGATCACTGTTCCAACTGAGGATTTCAAACAAGGGCTGAAGCTGTCCAGTTGTAATTTTTAGATAAGGTCTGATCCAGTTAATATCTCCAAGTAATTTCTGAAAATCATTAAGGATTTTAAGGCTGTCTTTTCTTAACTGAATTTTTTGAGGCTTAAAACACCATGCAAAAATTTGAGTACCTAAATACAAAAAGGGCTCTTTGGTCTGCACTTTTTCAGGAGCGATAACTAATCCCCATTGGTGGAGGGTCTCTTGAAGGGCTTGATAACAAGTTTAAAGTAGGTTAGGGTCAGGTTCAGCAATCAAGATATCATCCATATAACGAACGATATAGCAGGTAAAATTTTTACGTAGGTCAGAAATAGCTGCATTTACAAACATCTGACACAAGGTGGCGCTGTTATCCATACTCTGAGGCAAAACTTTCCATTGGAATCGAGCCATCGAGCTTTTAAAGTTAGTAGAGGGAACGCTAAAAGCAAATCTTTTACAGTCTGTAGGGTTTAAGGGAATAGTATAGAAACAATCTTTAAGGTCTATGACAATCTTATAAGTATTTATTGGGATTGCTGCGGGAGAAGGAAGCCCAGGTTGTAGAGCCCCCATTGATTCCATAGAATTAGTAACTTTACAAATGTCTTGAAGCAGCCTCCATTTGCCTGATTTCTTTTTAATGACAAAAATAGGAGAATTCCAAGGGGAGGTGGAAGGTTCAATATGACCCACTGTCAATTGTTCCTGCACTAGCAACTGAATTGCCCTGATTTTTTCTGCTGAAAGCGGCCACTGATCCACCCACACAGGGCTATCGGACAGCCATGTTATTTTATCTAAATGAGATACAGCAACATCAGTGGACGCTATGTAAAATATCCAAGGCCTCTACAATCTTGCTTGGTCTGAATTGTTATTGGGTAACGCATTCCTTGTTGATTCTTCCCTAAACCTTCAGTGGACACAAAGTTCTGATCTAACATAATCTGAGCTACTCTGGGATTAGGACAAAAAAGCAAAGCTCCCATTTTTTCCAAGATGTCACTGCCCCAGAGATTCACAGGCAATCCACAAACCACGAAAGGCTGAAAAGTACCTTCATGTCCCTCATCATCTTGCCAATACAATAAATTGCTGCTTTGCCTGGAGCTTTGGGACTGTCCAATACCTACAAGTTTAGTGATAGTTTCCTGCGCTGGCCAATCTGAGGGCCAATCATTGTCTGTAATTACTGAAACATCTGCTCCAGTATCCAGAATTCCAGCAAAAATTCTGCCGTCAATTGTGAGGGTCATTCTAGGTTTTTCTTGCTGTATAGCTCTCACCCAGTAGGTGTCGGAAGAGCCAAATCCTCCGGTGCCTCTGCTCTCTTTCTTATATTTATAATTTTTAACAGCAAGAGGCAGTAAAATTAGTTGTGTTATGCGTTGGTTAGCAGCCAAAGGGATGATAATCTGTTCTATTTTTGCTAATATCTTTATTTCTCCTGTATAATCAGAGTCAATGACCCCAGGGATGATAGTCAGACTGGAGAGGGCACTGCTACTTCTGCTTAGTATAAGTCCAAAATATCCTTCAGGCAAGGGACACCAAACCCCAGTGGGGATGGCCTGTATGCCCATTTCAGGAGTTAATACAATTCTGGTGGAGGAACTAAGGTCCAATCCAGCACTCCCTGTGGTGGCTCGCTGGAGGTCTGCGACCTGTTGTGAAAGGGGTTGGTCACCGCAAAATTTGCCCTGTTTGTTTGTGGGGCCCGGGGGCAGCCTCGTGTTCCGTTTCCCGACACTGGCTGTCCTTCCACATCTGTCTGCGAGCAGCAGTGAGAAGCCAAATGTTTACCTCGTCTGTGCCCAGGAAAAGTTCCGGGAGCCACACCCCTGCCATTCTTGCCTTGTTTGCATTCTTTTGCAAAATGGCCTGTTTTCCCACATGTGAAACATTTTCCTGGAGATTTAATGTTGGCAAACATTTCTGGAGGCGTTAACCCTTTCAGGGCAGTGGTTATAGCTAAGCCCTGGTTGTAAGAAGGGCCTATGTCTGCATATAGATGAATATAATTGTCCAAGCTGCCTTTATTTTTAAAGGGTCTGAGAACAGTTTGACAGGCACTGTTGGCATTTTCAAAGGCCAATTGCTTGACCAAAATCATAGAATCAGGAGAGCGCCTAAGATGCGACCAGCTGTAACAAGCAATCAAGAAACAAAATCCTGAAAAGGCTCATCAGGACCCTGGCAAATTTTTGAAATTTTGGTGGTCCATTTTCCTGTATTGGGAATACTTTTCTATGCTTTACACCCACACTGGTTAATTTGGGCTTAAGCAGGCATAGGGTATTCAATTTGTTTCTGCAAAGCTTGAAAATTCCCTTCTCCCACAAGCATGTCAAATGTGCCCCCCCCCCTTGGCCTTGCTGTTGATTGATATCAGCAATTCTGTGAGCCTCTTCATAATACTCTGATTTCCATAGCAGGTAGTCTGCCCCAGTGAGGCAGGCTCGAGCAATGTTTTTCCAATCTAATGGAGGGAGGGCCTCCTCACACAACAATTCTATTAGAGCCTGTGTAAAAGGGGCATTGGGGCCATACTGAGTACAAGCTTGTTTCAATTCCCTAAGTCTTTTAAAAGGGATAGATTGATGGATATGGTGCTCTTGCAGTTTCCTTCCTCATCTGGCTCTGCAGCAGTTCGGGTAATGGGATACATTTGAAGCCCAATCAGTTCCTTCCCCTGTCACACACCTGCAATGAAGGCTGCTTGGACGGGAGACCAGCTGGGAACAATAGCATGGACTGTAGCTGGGGTAACCACTGTGTTTGTGGTAGCAACAGTAGTGCTGGGGCTCAGCCGTATGGCTGTTGGCTCTTTTTCTCGGGATCCTTTATCTTGCTTCCTTTTTTCTAATTCTGCCCTCCATTGCTTGTCTTGCTCGAATAAAGCTCTTTTTCCATTCTGTTTCATGACTCTGAAGAGATAAAGCTAAACTCTCCATCAATCTGGTGAGAGCCTGAAGCTGCACTTGCGTCCCATCTGAGGAGGCAGAGCTCGATGTGGCTGAGGCAGAGCTCAGTTCCTCTTTTTTGTTCTCTTCTCTTGACTCTGATTTTAGCTCTCCTTTTTCCTCCGCTTCCCTTGACTTCTTACTAACTGGGTAAATAGCAGGTACTGCAGAGGATGGAGGGTCTGGCCACAAAACAATATCTCTGTCAGGGTCACTGTTTTCTTTAGTTATGGCCTCCTTTTTGAGAGTGCCAAGGTTGGGATAGATGTTATTAGGCTCTCTGGGCGCGGATGGGCTTGCTGGATGGTCGCTACTGAAATCAAAAGTGTCTCGGACAAGCCTCCATAAACTGAAAGTGTCAGCGGGCACTCAAGTGGGCCTGTTCTTGGCATAATATTCCAGCAAATCATGTCCTATTTAATTCCATAATTTTATATCTACAATCCCATCTTCAGGGAACCAAGGACAAACTGTATTTACAAAATCTATAAATTTACAAAGCTGACCATGGTCTACTTTCACTCCTCTTGTTCTCAGCATATCTTTAAGCATATTTACATACCGAGCTTTTCCCGGTTTATTACCCATACTTACCTGATCGAATGCCCTCTGCTTCTAGTGTTTGTTCATGCATCCTTGTTCTTCGGGTATCCTTGTAGAGGGTCCACCGCTTAATCTCTCATACTCGAGCCTCCACGTGTGCTCCACTTATTGGGGTCTGATTCCTGCTCAGACCACTGTGTGGATTACTCGAGGAAGAAGCGGGGATCAGCAGATCAGATAAGGGACACAGGCTGATGGCCATTGACATAGCTTATTGTAACAACGTGGTTAAAATAGTACTTTTAGCATTAGGTCATTGTTATATTGCTTAGTTACAAGGCTTTCTATAGGAACAACAATAAGAATACCAACCAGGATATCATCCAGGATATGATTACATAAGTATAAGCATTGTTACAGCAACACAGAATCACACGATTTTAGCTCAATTTAAGTTTCCTTTTCCTAGGATTATCCTAGTTACAATTAGCAATAAGTCTCGATCACTGACATCACATTAACCAGGTGAAACTTGTCTTCAGGCCAATTATAAGAGCATGAGGGCTGACTCAGCTTTCACCACTAGATGGCACTAGTGCTGGCCTCCAACAGGTAGCTCTCTGTACATGAACATATTGGCGAAGACTGACATGTAGCTAGCTCTCTGTATATGGACATGTTGCACTCATCGGCCATGTAGCCAGCTTTCTCTGTATGAACACATTGCACTCATTTGCCTTGTATCTTTCCCTATAAATATACACATGTTGGACTCATCTTCCATATAGCTAACTCTCAGTATAAGGACATGTTGTACTCATTTGCTATATAGCTAGCATTCTGTATATGGACGTGTTGGACTACTCTGTGATGTAGGTACCTCTCAGTATATGGACACTTTGGACTCATCTGCCATGTAGCTAGAACTCTGTATATGGAAATGTTGCACTTCTGTGCCAAGTAGCTAGCTCTCGCTACAGGGACATGTTGGACTCACCTGCCATGTAGCTAGAAATCTGTATATGGAAATTTTGCACTAATCTGCCATGTAGCTAGCTGTCTGTATATGAACTTGTTGGAGTCTTCTGCCATGTAGCTAGAACTCTGTATATGGAAATGTTGCACTACTATGCCATGTAGCTAGCTCTCTATATATGGACATTTTGGACTCATCTGTCATGTAACTAGCTCTTTGTAAATATATATGTTTGATTGATCTGCTATGTAGCCACCTCTCTGTGTATGAACATGATGGACTCATCTGCTTTGTATCAAGCCCTCTAAATATACACAAGTTGGACTCATTTGTCATGTAACTAACTCTCAGTATATGGACATGTTGGACTCATCTGCCCTGTAGCTAGAACTCTTTATATGGACATATTGGACTACTCTGCTATGTAGCTAGCTTTCAGTATATGGACGCTGTGGAATCATCTGCCATGTAGCTAGAACTCTGTATATGGAAATGTTGAATTACCCTACCATGAAGCTAGCTCTCTGTATATGGACATTGTGGACTCATATACCAAGTAGCTAGCTCTTTGTGCATGGATATATTAGACTGACCTGCTATGTAGTTAGCTCTCTGTACATGAACATATTGAACAAGTCTGCCATGTAGCTAACTCTCTGTTTATGGGCATGTTGCACTCATCAGCCATGTATCCAGCTCTCTCTGTATGAACATGTTGCGCTCATCTGCTTTGTATAGAGCCCTCTAAATAAATATATATTGGACTCATTTGCCATGTAGCTAATTCTCAGTATATGGACATTTTGGACTCACCTGCTCTGTAGCTAGAACTCTTAATGTGGGCATGTTGGACTACACTGCCATGTAGCTAGCTCTCATTATATGGACACGTTGGACTCATCTGCCATATAGCGATAACTCTGTATATGGAAATGTTGCAGAACTCTTCCATGTAGCTATCTCTGTGTACATGGATATGATGGACTGATCTGACATGTAGGTAGCTCTCTGTACATGAACATATTGGACTTGTCTGCCATTAGCTAGCTCTCAGTATATGGACATGTTGGACTCATCAGCCATGTAGCCAACTCTCTGTGGATGAACATGATGGATTCACCTGCCTTGTATCGAGCCCTCTAAATATACACATGTTGGATTCATCTGACATGTAGCTAACTCCCAGTATATAGACATGTTGGACTCATCTGCCATGTAGTACTCTATATATACACAAGTTACATTTGCAATGTAGTTTTCTCTCAGTATATGGCCATGTTGGACTCATCTGCCATGTAGCTAGTACTCTGTATATCGACATGTTGGACTACTCTGTCATGTAGCTAGCTCTCAGTATATGAACAATTTGTACTCCTCTGTCATGTAGCTTGCTCTCTGTGCATGGATATGTTGGAGTGGTCTGCCATGTGGGTAGCTCTCTGTATATGAATATATTGGACTTGTCTGCCATGTAGCTAGCTCTCAATATGTGGACATGTGGCACTCAACAGCCATGTAGACATCTGTCTCTGTATGAACATGTTGCACTCATTTGCCTTGAAGCTTGCCCTATAAATATACACATGTTGGACTCATCTGCCATGTAGCTAACTCTCAGTATATGGACATGTTTGACTCATCTGTCATGTTGCTAGCTCTCAGTATATGGAGACTTTGGAATCATCTGTCATGTAGCTAGATCTCTGTATATGTAAATGTTGCATTACCCTGCCATGAAGCTAGCTCTCTGTATATGGACATTTTGGACTTGTATACCAAGTAGCTAGCTCTCTGTACATGGATATGTTAGACTGCTCTGCCATGTAGTTAGCTCTCTGTACATGAACATATTGGACAAGTCTGCATGTAGCTAGCTTTCTGTATATGGACATGTTGCACTCATCAGCCATGTATCCAGCTCTCTCTGTATGAACATGATGCACTCATCTGCTTTGTATCGAGCCCTCTAATATACACATGTTGGACTCATTTGCCATGTAGCTAATTCTCAGTATATGGATGTGTTGGATTCAACTTCCCTGTAGCTAGAACTCTTTATAAGGACATGTTGGACTACTCTGTCATGTAGCTAGCTCTCATTATATGGGCATTTGGATTCACCTGCCATATAGCTAAAACTCTGTATATGGAAATGTTGCAGAACTCTGCCATGTAGCTATGTCTTTGTACATGGATATGTTGGACTCATCTGACATGTAGATAACTCTCAGTATATGGACATGTTGGACTCATCTGCCATGTAGCTACAACTCTGTATATGGAAATGTTGCACTACTCTGCCACGAAGCTAGCTCTCTGTATATTCACATTTTGGACTCGTCTACCAAGTAGCCAGCTCTCTGTTCATGGATATGTTACACTGGTTTGTCATGTACTTAGCTCTCTGTACATGAACATATTGGACAAGTCTGCCATGTAGCTAGCTCTCTGTATATGGACATCTTGCACTCATCAGCCATGTAGCCAGCTCTCTCTGTATGAACATGTTGCACTCATCTGCCTTGTATTTTTCCCTATAAATATACACATGTTGGACACATCTGCCATATAGCTAACTCTCAGTATATGGACATGTTGGACTCATTTGTTATGTAGCTAGTATTCTGTATATGGACATGTTGGACTACTCTGCAATGTAGCTAGCTCTCAGTATATGGACATGTTGTATTCACCTGTCATGTAGCCACAACTCTGTATATGGAAATGTTGCACTACTCTGCCATGTAGCTAGCTCTCTGTATATGGACATGTTGGACTCTTCTGCCATGTAGCTAGAACTCTGTATATGAAAATGTTGCACTACTCTGCAATGTAGCTAGCTCTCTGTATATGGACACTTTGTACCCATCTGCCATGTAGCTAGTTCTCAGTATATGGACACATTGGAATAATCTGCCATGTAACTATAACTCTGTATATGGGAATGTTGCACTACTCTTCCATGTAGCTACCTCTCTGGATATGGACAAATTGGAATTATCTGCCATGTAGCCAGATCTCGGCACATGGATATCTTGGACTGATCTGCCACGTAGGCAGCTCTCTGTATATGAACATATTGGATTTGTCGGCCATGTAGGTAGCTCTAAGTATATGGACATGTTGGATTCATCAGCCATGCAGCCATCTTTTTGTATATGAACATGATGGACTCGTCTGAATTGTAGCTAGCCTTCTAAAAATACACATATTGGACTCATCTGCCATGTAGCTTACTCTCAGTATATGGACATGATGGATGCATCTTCCATGTAGCTAGAACCCTGTACATGGAAATGTTGCTCTACTCTGCCATGTAGCAAGCTGTCATTATATGGACAGTTTGCAATCATCTGCCATGTAACACAAAATCTGAATATGGAAATGTTACACTACTCTGCCATATAGCTAGTTCTCTGTATATGGACACGTTGGAATCATCTGTCATGTAGCTGGAACTCTGTACATGGAAATGATGTATTACTCTGCCATGTAGCTAGTTTTCTGTGTATGGACACGTTGGCCTCATCTGCTACGTGGCAAGAAACAGTTATATGGAAATGTTGCACTACTCTGCCATGTAGCTAGCTCTCTCTAAGTGGAAATTTCTAACTCTTCTGCCATGTAGCTAGCTCTATGTACATGGATATGTTGGACTGATCTGCTATGTAGGTAGCTCTCTGTATATAACAATATTGGACTTTTCTGCCATATAGCTAGCCGTCGAATTATAAATATGTTGGACAAATCTTCTACATAGCTAACTCTAAGTATATGTACATGTTGGACTCATCGGCAATGTAGCCAGCTCTCTGTGTGAACATGTTGGACTCATCTGCATTGTAGCTAGCACTCTAGATATACACATGTTGGATTCATGTGCCATGTAGCTAGCTCTCAGTATATTACCACGTTGGACTTATCTGCCATGTAGCTAGAACTCTGTATATGGAAATGTTGGACTGATCTACTGTATAGGTAGCTCTCTGTTTATGAACATGTTGGACATGTCTGCCATATAGCTGGATCTGAGTATATGGACCTGTTTGACTCATCCACTATGTAGTCAGCTCTCTGTGTATGAATATGTTGCACTCAACTCTTTTGTAGTTAACCCTCTAAATATACACATGTTGGACTCATCTGTCACATAGTTAACTCTCAGTATAAGAACATGTTGGAATCATCTGCCATGTAGCTACTACTCTGTATATGAATATGTTGGACTACTCTGCCATGTAGGTAGCCCTCAGTATATGGACACGTTGAACTCATATGCCATGTTGCTTGACTTCTGTATATGGAAGTGTTGCACTACTCTTCTATGTAGTTAGCTCACTGTATATGGACACGTTGGACACATCTGCCATGAAGCTAGGACACTGTATATGGAAATGTTGCACTACACTGCCATGTAGCTAGCTCTCTGTATATGGACATGTTGTATTCATCAGCCATGTATTCAGCTCTCTATGTATGGACATGTTGGACTCATCTGCCTGTAGCTAGCCCTCTAAATATACACATGTTGGACTCATCTGCCATATAGCTAACTCTCAGTATATGGACATGATGGACTCATCTGCCATGTAGCTAGAACTCTGAATATGGAAATGTTGCACTACTCTGCTATGTGGCTATCTCTCTGTATATGGACAAGTTGGACTCATCTGCCATATAGCTAGAACTCTGTTTATGGACATGTTGCACTACTCTGCCATGTAGCTAACTTCCTGTATATGGATGTTTTTGGACACATCTGCCATGTAGCTAGCTCTCTGTTCATGGATATGTTGGACTGAGCTGCCGTGTAGGTAGCTCTCTGTATATGAACATATTGCTCTTGTCTGACATGTAGCTAGCACTCATTTTGTGGACATGTTGGAGCTATTAGCCATGTAGTCAGCTCTATGTGTATGAACATGTTGGAATCATCTGCCTTGTATCTAGTTCTCTATATATACATATGTTGCACTCATCTGCCATGTAGCTAGCTCTCAGTATATGGACATGTTGGACTACACTGCCATGTAACTAGCTCTCTGTAAATGGACACATATGACTCATCAACCATGTAGCTGGAACTCTGTGTATAGAAATGTTGCACAACTCTACCATGTAGCTAGCTCTCTGTATATGGACCTTTTGGAATCATCTGCCATGTAGCTAGCTCTCTGTACATGGATATGTTGGATTAATCTGCTATGTAGGTAGCTCTTTGTATATTAATATATTGGACTTGTCTACCATGTAGCTAGCCCTCTAATTATACACCTGTTGGTCTCATCTGACACATCTCTCTATGGATGAACATGTTGGACTCATATAACTTATAGCTAGTCCTCTAAATATACACATGTTGGACTCATCTGCCATGTAGCTAGACCTCTGTATATGGAAATGTTGCACTACCCTGCCATGGAGCTAGCTCACTGTATATGGACAAGTTGGACTCATCTGCCATGTAGCTAGCTCATTGTATATGGACATGTTGGATTCATTAGCCATGTAGCCACCTCTCTCTGTATGGACATGTTGGTCTCATCTGACTTGTAGGTAGCCCTTCAATATACACATGTTGGACTCATCTGCCTTGTAGCTAACTCACCATATATGGACATGTGGGACTCATCTGCCAAGTAGCTTGAACTCTGTATTTGGAAACGTTGAACTACTTTACCATGTAGCTAGCTCTCTGTATATTGACACGTTGGACTCATCTGGCATGGAGCTAGAATTCTATATATGGAAATGTGGCACTACTCTGCCATCAGGCTAGCTCTCTGTATATGGACATTTTGGACTCGTCTGCCAAGTAGCTAGCTCTGTGTGCATGGATATGTTAGAGTGATCTGCCATTTAGGTAGCTCTCTGTACATGAACATATTGGAGAAGACTGCCATGTAGCTAGCTCTCTGTATATGGACTTGTTGCACTCATCAGCAATGTAGCCAGCTCTCTCTGCATGAACATGTTGGACTCATCTGTCTTGTATCTAGTCCTCTCTATATATACATGTTGTACTCATCTGCCATGTAGCTAACTCTCAGTATATGGACATGTTGGACATATAGCTAGAACTCTGTTTTTGGAAATGTTGCATATACTCGTCTGTCATGTACCTAGCTCTCCGTGCATGGATATGTTGGACTGATCTGCCATGTAGGTCGCTCTATGTATTGGAACATATTGGACTTGTCTGCTATGTAGCTAGCTCTCTGTATATGAACATGTTGGACTCATCAGACATATAGCCAGCTCTCTCTGTGTGAACATGTTGGACTAATCTGCCTTGTAGCTAGTCCTCTATATATACACATGTTGGACACACCTTCCATGTAGCTTACTCTCAGTATATGGACATGTTTGACATATCTCCCATGTAGCTAATACTCTGTATATGGGCATGTTGGATTCATCTGCCATGTACATAGCTCTCAATATATGGACACGTTGGACTCATCTACCATGTAGCCAGAACTCTGTATATGATAATGTTGTACTACTCTGTCATGTACATAACTCTTTGTATATAAATATGTTGGACTTGTCTTCCATGTAGCTAGCTCTCTGTATATGGGCATGTTGAACTCATTAGCCATGTAGCCATCTCTTTCTGTTTGAACATGTTGGACTCATCTGCCTTGGTGATAGTACTGTATATATACACATGTTGGACTCATCTGCCACAAAGGTAACTTTCATTATATGCCCATTTTCCATGGAGCTAAATCTCCGTATATGGACATGTTGCACTAATCTGTCATTTAGCTAACTCTCTGTATATGGACATTTTGTACTCCTCAGCTATGAAGCTGATATGTTGGACTAATCTGCCATGTAGGTAGCTCTCTGTAAATGAACATATTGGACTTGTCTGCCATGTAGCTAGCTGTCTGTATAGGGACATATTGGACTCATCCGCCATGCAGCCAGCTGTCTCTGTATGAACATGATGGACTCATCTGCCTTTTAGCTAGTCTTCAATATATACACATGTTGGACTAATCAGCCATGTTGCCAGCTCTATCCGTAAGAACATGTTGGACTCATCTGCCTTGTAGCTAGTCCTCTATATATACACATGGTGGACTCATCTGCCATGTAGCCAGCTCTCTCAGTATGAACATGTTGGACTCATCTGCCATGTAGCTAACTCTCAGTATATGGATATGTTGGACTCATCTACCATGTAGCTAGTGCTCTGTATATGGACATCTTGGACTACTCTGCCATATAGCTAGGTATCAGTATATGAACACATTGGACTCATCTGCCATGTAGCTAGAACTGTGAATATGGAAATGTAGCACTATGCTGCCATGTATGCACATTTTGGACTCGTCTGCCATGTAGCTAGCTCTCTGTGCGTGGATAGGTTAGACTGATCTGCCATAGATAGCTAACTGTATATAAACCTATTTGACTTGTCTGCCATGTAGCTAGTTCTCAGTATACGGAACTTTTGGACTCATCAGCCATGTAGCCAGCTCTCTGTGTATGAACAAGTTGGACTCATCTGCTTTGTAGCTTGCCCTATAAATGTACACTTGTTGATCTCATCTGCCATGTGGATGAACATGTTGGTCTCATCTGCCTTGTTGCTAGTCCTCTAAATATACACATGTTGACTACTCTGCCATGTAGCTGTCTGTATAGAGATATGTGGTACTCATCAGCCATGTAGCCAGCTTTCTCCGTATGAACATGTTGGACTCATCTGCCTTGTAGCTAGTCTGCTATATATACACTTGTATGAATCATCGGCTATAAAGCCAGCTCTTTCTGTGTGAACATGTTAGACTCATCTTCCTTGTATCTACTCCTCTATATATACTCATGTTGGACTCATCTGCCATATAGCTAACTCTCAGTATATGGACATGTTGCACTCATCTGCTATGTAGCTAGTACTCTGTATTTGCACACGTTAGACTACTCTGCCATGAAGCTAGCTCTCAGTATATGGAAACGTTAGACTCATCTGCGATGTAGCTCAAACTCTGTACATAGAAATGTTGCACTACTCTGCCATGAAGCCAGTTCTCTGTATATGGACATTTTGGACTTGTCTGCCATGTAGCTAGCTCTCTGTGCATGGATATGTTGGACTGATCTGACATGTAGTTAGCTCTCTGTATAGGGACACGTGTGACTCATATGTCATGTAGCTAGAACACTGTATATGGAAATGTTGCACTACTCTGCCATGTAGCTAGCACTCTGTATATGAACATTTTGGACTCCTCTTCCATGTAGCTACTTCTCTGTGCATGGCTATGTTGGACTGATCTGCAATTTAGGTAGCTCTCTGTATATGAACATATTGGACATGTCTACCATGCAGCTAGTTCTCTGTATATGGACATAAGGGAATAATCAGCCATTAAGCAATCTCTCTCTGTGTGAACATGTTAGACTCATCTTCCATTAAAGTAACTCTTATTATATGGACATGTTGGACTATTCTGCCATGTAGCTAGAAATCTGCATGTGAAAATGTTTGACTACTCTGCCATGTAGCTAGCTCTCGATATATGGACATTTTGGACTCGTCTGCCATGTAGCTAGCTTTCTGTGTATGGATATTTTGGATTGGTCTGCCATGTATGGAGCTCTCTGTATACAAACATATTGGACTTGTCTGCCATATAACTAGTTCTCAGTATATGGACATGTTGGACTCATCTACCATGTAGCTAGTACTCTGTATATCGACATGTTGGAGTACTCTGCCATGTAGCCAGCTATCAGTATATGGGCATGTTGGACTCAACTGTTATATAGCTAAAATTCTGTATATGGAAATGTTGCACTTATTGGACTTTTCTGCCATGGTGCTAGCTCTCAGTATATGGACCTGTTGGATTTTCAGCCATATAGCCAGCTCTCTGTGTATGAACATGTTGGATTCATCTGCCTTATAGCTAGTACTCTATATATACACATGTTGGACTCATGTGTCATATAGCTAACTCTTAGTGTATGGACATGTTGGACTCATCTGTCATATAGCTAAAATTCTGTATATGGAAATGTTGCACTACCCTCCATGTAGTTAGCTCTCTGTATATGGACATTTTGGACTAGTCTGCCATGTAGCTAGCTCTCTGTGCATGGATATTTTGGACTGATCTGCTATAGGTAGCTCTCTGTATATGAACATAATGGACTTGTCTGCCATGTAGGTAGCTCTCAGTATATGGACAAATTTGACTCATCAGCCTTGTAGCCAGACTCATGTACCTTGTAGCTTGCCTTATAAATGTACTCATGTTGTTCTCATCTACCATGTAACTAACTCTCAATATATGGACATGTTGGGCTCATCTGCCATGTAGCTAGCTCTCTGTATATGGACATGTTGGACTACTCTGACATGTAGCTGGCTCTCAGTATATGGACACATTGGACTTATCTGCCATATAGACAGAACTCTGTATTTTGAAATGTTGCAGTACACTGTCATGTAGATAGCTCTCTATATGGAAATTGTGGACTTGACTGTCATGTAGCTAACTCTCCGTGCATGGATATGTTGGACTATCTGCCATAGGTAGCTCTCTGTATATGAACATATTGGATTTGTCTGTCATGTAGGTTGCTCTCAATTTATGAACATGTTGGACTCATCAGCCATGTAGCCAGCTCTCTGTGTATGAACATGTTGGTCTCATCTATCTTGTAGCTAGTCCTCTAAATATACACATGTTGGACTCATCTGCCATGTAGCTAACTCTCAGTATATGGACAAGTTGGACTTAACTGCCATGTTGCTAAAACTCCGTATATGGAAATGTTGCACTACTCTGCCATTTAGCTAGCTCTCTTTATATGGACATTCTGTACTCGTCTGGCATGTAGCTACATCTTTGTGAATGGATATGTTGACCTGACTTGCCATGTAGGTAGCTATCTGTATTTGAACTTAATGGACTTGTCTGCCATGTTGCTAGCTCTCAGTATATGGACCTGTTAGACTTTTCAGCCATATAGCCAGCTCTCTCTGTATGAACATGTTGGACTCATCTGCCTTATAGCTAGTACTCTATATATACACATGTTGGACTCATGTGTCATATAGCTAACTCTCAGTATATGGACATGTTGAACTCATCTGCCATTAGATAATACTCTGTATATGAACATGATGGACTACTCTGCCATGTAGCTAGAACTCTGTGTATGGAATTGTTGCACTACACTTCCATGGAGCTAGCTCTCTGTATATGGAAATTTTGAACTTGTCTGCCATGTAGCTAGCTCTCTCTTTAAGAATATATTGGACTCATCTGCCTTGCAGCTCGTTCTTTATATATACACATGTGGAATTCCTCTGCCATGTAGCTAACTATCAGTATATGGACATGTTGGACTCATCTGCCATGTAGCTAATACTCTGTATATGGAAATGTTGGACTCATCTGCCATGTAGCTAGCTCTTTCTATATGTACATGTGAGACTACTCAGCCATGATGCCAGCTCTCTCCTTATGAACATGTTGGACTCACCTGCCTTGTAGCTTGTCCTCTATGTATACACATGTTGGAATCATCAGCCATGTAGCCAGCTCTCTCTGTATGAACATGTTGTACTCATGTGCCTTGTAGCTAGTCCTGTATATGTACACATGTTGGATTAATCTGCCATATAGCTAACTCTCAGTATATCGACATGTTGGACTCATCTGCTATGTAACTAATACTCTGTATATGAACACGTTGGACTACTATGCCATGTAGCTAGCTTGCTGCATATGGGCATGTTGAAGTCATCAGCCATGTAATCAGCTCTCTCTGAATGAACATGTTGGACTCATTTGCCTTGTAGCTAGTCTTATATATATACACATATTGAACTCATCAGTCATGTAGCCAGTTCTTTCTGTATCAAAATGTTGTACTCATCTACTTTGTAGGCAGCCCTCTAAATATACACATGTTGGACTCATCTGCCACATAGGTAACTCTCAGTATATGGACATGTTGGAGTCATCTCCCATGTAGCTAGTACTCTGTATATGGATATGTTGGCCTACTCTACCATGTAGCCAACTCTCAGTATATGGAAATGTTCCACTATTCTCCCATGTAGCTAGCTCTCCCGATATAGACATTTTTGAATCGTCTGCCATGTAGGTAGCTCTCAGTGCATGTGTATGTTGGACTGATCTGCAATAGGTAGCTCACTGTATATGAAATTATATTACTTGTCTGATATGTAAATAGCTCTCAGTATATGGACATGTTGGACTCATCAGCCATGTGGCCAGTTCTCTGAATATGATCATGTTGGACTCATCTGCCTTGTAGCTTGACCTATAAATGTACACACGTTGTTCTCATCTGCCATGTAGTTATCTCTCTATATATGGGCATGTTGATCTCATCTGACATGTAGCTAGGACTCTGTATAAGGACATGTTGGACTACTCTGCCATGTTGCTAGCTCTCAGCATATGGACATGTTCTACTCATGTACCATGTAGCTAGGACTCTGTATATGGACATTTAGGACTCGTCTGCCATGTAGCTACCTCTCTGTGAATGGATATGTTGAACTGACCTGTCATGTAGGTAGTTCTCTGTATAAGAACATATTCAACTTGTCTGCCATGTAGCTTGCTCTAAGTATATGGACATGTTGGACTTATCAGCCATATAGCCAGCTCTCTCTGTATGAACATGTTGGACTCATCTGCCTTGTAGCTAGTCCTGTATATATACACATGTTGGACTCCTCTGCCATGTTGCTAGGTGTTTGTGGATGGATATGTTGGACTGATCTGACAAGTAGGTAGCTGTCTGTATATGAACATATTGGACTTGGCTGCCATGTAGCTAGCTCTCTTTATATGAACATGTTGGACTCATTTGCCATGTAGGTAGTAGTCCGTATATGGACATGTTGGATTACTGTTACATGAAGCTAGCACTCAGTATATGGACACGTTGGACTCATCTACCATGTAGCTAGAACTCTGTATATGGAAATGTTGCACTACTCTGCCATGTAGCTCGCTCTCTGTATATGGACATTTTGGAATCGTCTGCCATGTGGCTAGCTATCTGTACATGGATATGTTGGACTGATATGACATGTAGTTAGCTCTGTGTATAAGAACATATTGGAGTTGTCTGCCATGTAGCTAGCTCTCTGTATATTGACATGTTGGATGCATCAGACATGTAGACAGCTCTCACTTTATGAACATGTTGGACTCATCTGACTTGTAGCTTGCCCTCTAATTATACACATGTTGGACTCATCTGCATGGTAGCTAACCCACAGTATATGGACATGTTGGACAAATCTGCCATGTAGACAATACTCAGTATATGGACATGTTGGACTCATCTGCCATGTAGCTAGTACTCTGTATATGGACATGTTGGACTGCTCTGCCATGTAGCTAGAACTCTTTATATGGAAATGTTGCATGACTCCACCATGTAGCTAGCTCTGTGTGCATGGATATGTTGGACTGATCTGTCATGTAGGTAACTCTCTATATTTCTACATTTTGGCCTCGTCTGCCATGTAGCTAGGTCTTTGTGCATGGGTATGTTGGACTGATCTGCCATGTATGTTGCCCTCTGTATATGAACATATTGGACATATTTACCATGCAGCTAGAACTCTGTATATGGACATGTTGGAATACTCTGTATTGTAGCTAGCTCTCAGTATATGAACATGTTGGACTCATCTGCCATGTAGCTTGAACTCTTTATATGTAAATGTTGTACTACTTTGCCCTGTAGCTAGCTCTCTGTATATGGACATTTTGTACTCATCTGTCATGTTGCTAGCTCTCTGTGTATGAACACGTTGGATTCATCTTCCTTGTAGCTAGCCCTCTATATATACACGTATTGGACTCATCTGCCATGTAGATAACTCTCAGTGTATGGACATAGTGGACTCATCTGCCATGTAGCTAATACTCTTCATATAGATATCTTGGACTACTCTATCATGTAGCTATATCTCAGTTTATGGACACATTGGACTCATCTGCCATGTAAATAGAACTCTGTACATGGAAATGTTGCACTATTCGGTCATACAGCTAGCTCTCTGTATAAGTACATTTTGGACTCATCTGCCATGTAGATAGCTCTCTGTATAGGAACATATTGGTCTTGTCTGCCATGAAGCCAGCTCTCTCTGTATGAACATGTTGGACTCCTCTGCCTTGTAGATAGTCCGCTATATATACATATGCTGGACTCATCTCCCACATAGCTAGCTCTCAGTGTATGGACATGTTGGCCTCATCTGCCATTCAATTAGAACTCTGTAAATGGAAAAGTTGCCCTACTTTGATATGTAGCTAGCTCTTTGTATATGGACTTTTTGGAATCGTCTGCCTTGTAGCTACCTATCTGTACATGGATATGTTGGACTGATCTGACATGTAGTTAGCTCTCTGTATATGAACATATTGGACTCATCTGCTATGTAGCTAGAACTCTGTAAATGGAAATGTTGAACTACTCTGCCATGTCGCTAGCTCTCTGTATATGGACATTTTTTACTCATCTGCCATGTGCATCGTGCATCAATATGTTGGAGTGATCTGCATTTTAGGTAGCTCTCGGTGTATGAACATATTTGACCTGTCTTTGATGTAGTTAGGTCTCTGTATATGGACATGTTGCACTCTTCTGACATGTAGCCAGCTCTTTGTGTATGAACATTTTGAATTCATTAGCCTTGTAGTTATCCCTCTATATATACACATGTTGGACTCATTTGCTATGAACCTAACTCTCAGTATATGGACATGTTCGACTCATCTGCCATGTAGCTAGTACTCTGCCCATGAAGACGCTGGAATATTGTGCCATCTAGCTAGCTCTCAGCATATTGACATATTGGACTCATCTGCCATATAGCTAATACTCTGTATATGGAAATGTTGCACTACTCTGCCCTGTAACTAGCTCTCTGTATGTGGACGTTTTTGTCTCGTCTGCCATGTAGCTAGCTTTTTGTGCATGGATATGTTGGACTGATCAGTCATGTAGGTAGCTCTCTGTATATGAACATATTGGACTTGTCTGCCATGTAGTTAGCTCTCTGTATATGGACATATTAGACTCATCAGCCATGTAGTCACCTTTCTCTGTATGAACATGTTGGACTCATCTGCCTTGAAGCTATTCCTCTCTATATAAACATGTTGGACTCATTTGTCATGTAGCTAACTCTCAGAATATGGACATGTTGGACTCATCTGCCATGCAACTAGTACTCTTTTTATGGACATGTTGCACTACTCTGCTATGTAGCTAGCTCTCAGTACATGGGCATGTTGGATTCATCTTCCATGTGGCTTGAATTCTGTATATGGAAATGTTGCACTACTTTGCCATGTACCTTGCTATTTGTATATGTATATGTTGCACTGATCAGCCACGTAGGTAGCTCTCTGTATATAAATATATTGGACTTGTGTGCCATATAGCTAGCTTTCAGTATATGGATATGTTGGACTCATCAGCTATGTAGCTATCTCTCAATATATGGACATGTTGGACTGATCAGCCATGTAGCCATCTCTCTGTGTATGAACATGTTGGATTAATCTGCCTTGTAGGTAGCCCTCTATATATACACGGGTTGGACTCATCTGCCATGTAGATAACTCTCAGTATATAGACATGGTGGACTCATTTGCCATGTAGTTAGTACTCTGCATATGGACATGTTGTACCACTCTGCCCTGTAGCTAGCTCTCAATATATAGACACGTTGGACTCATCTGCCATGTAACTAGAAGTCTGTACATGGAAATGTTGCACTACTCTGCCATGTAGCTAGCTCTCTGTATAAGGACATTTTGGATCCGTCTGCCATGTAGATAGCTCTTTTTGCATGGATATGTTGGGCTGATCTGACATGTAGGTAGCTCTCTGTATATGAACATATTGGACTTGTCTGCCATGTAGCTAGCTCTCAGTATGTGGACATGTTGGACTCATCAGGCATGTAGCCAGCACTCTCTTTATGCACATGTTGGACTCATCTGCCTTGTACCCAGTCCTCTATATATACACATGTTGGACTCATCTGTCATATAGCTAACTCTCAGTATATGGACATATTGGACTCATTTGCTATGTAGCTAGTATTCTGTATATGGAAATGTTGGACTACTCTGCTATGTAGCTAGCTCTAAAAATATGGACACCTTGAACTCATCTGCCATGTAGCTTGAACTCTGTATATGGAAATGTTGCACTACTCTACCATGTAGCTAGCTGCTGTATATGGACATTTTGGAATCATCTGCCATGTAGCTCACTCTCTGTGCATGGGTATGTTGGACTGATTTGCCATGTAGGTAGCTCTCTGTATTTGAACATATTGGACTTGTCTGCCATGTAGCTAGCTCTCTCTATATGAACATGTTGGACTCATCAGCCATGTAGCCAGCTCTCTCTGTATGAACATGTTGCACTAATCTGCCTTATAGTTAGTCCTCTATATATACACATGTTGGACACATCTGCCATGCAGCTTACTCTCAGTATATGGACATGTTGGACTCATCTCCCATGTAGCTTGTACTCTGTATATGGACATGTTGGACTCATCTGCCATGTAGTTAGCTCTCAGTATGTGGACACATTGGACTCATCTGCCATGAAGCTAGAACTCGGTATATGGTAATGATGCACTACTCTGTCATGTACCTAGCACTCAGTATATGGACATGTTGGACCTATCAGCCATGTAGTCAGTTCTCTGTGTATGAACATGTTGGACTCATCGGCCATGTAGGTAGTCCTCTCTATATAAATATGTTGGACTCATCTGCCATGTAGCTAGTTCTCAGAATATGGACATGATGGACTCGTCTGCCATGTAGCTAGAACACTGTATATGGAAATGTTGCTCTACTCTCTCATGTAGCTAGCTGTCAGTATATGCACACGTTGGAATCATCTGCCATTTAGCTAGAACTCTGTATATGGAAATTATGCAATACTCTGCCATGTAGCTACTTCTCTGTATATGTACACGTTGGCCTCTTCTGCCATCCTGCTAGAACTCAATATATGGAAATGTTGCACTACTCTGCCATATAACTAGCTCTCTGTTAGTGGACATTTTGGACTCGTCTGCCATGTAGCTAGCTCTCTGTACATGGATATGTTGGACTAATCTTCTATGTTGGTAGCTCTTTGAATATGAAGATATTGGACTTGTCAGCCATATATCTAGCCCTCTAATTATAAACATGTTTGACTCATCTTCTACGTAGCTAACTCTCAGTATATGTACATGTTGGACTCATCTGCAATATAGCCCACTCTCGGTGTATGAACATGTTGGACTCATCTGCATTTTAGCTAGCCCTCTAAATATACACATGTTGGACTCATCTGTCCTGTAGCTAGAACTCTGTATATGGAAATGTTGCAGTATTCTGCCATGTAGATACCTCTCTGTATGTGGATACGTTGGAATCATCTGACATGTAGCTAGTACTCTGTATATGGAAATGTTGCACTACTCTGCCATGTACCTTGCTCTCTGTACATAGACACGTTGGACTTATCTGCCATTTTGCTAGAACTCTGTATATGGAAATGTTGCACTACTCTGCCATGTTTCTAGCTCTCTGTATATGGACACGTTGGACTCGCCTACCATGTAGCTAGATCTCTGTACATGGATATGTTGGACCGATCTGCTGTATAGGTAACTGTATGTATATGAACATATTGGACATGTCTAGCATATACCTAGATATGAGTATATGGACCTGTTGGACTCATAAGCCATGTAGTCAGTTCTTTGTGTATGAATATGTTGCACTCAACTGCTTTGGAGTTAGCTCTCTAAATATACACATGTTGGACTTATCTGCCAAGTAGTTAACTCTCAGTATATGGAAATGTTGTAATGATCTGCCGTGTAGGAAGCTGTCTGTATATGAACATATTGGACTTGTATGCGATGTAGGTAGTACTCAGTAAATGGACATGTTGGACCTATCATCCATGTAGTCAGCTCTCTGTGTATAAACATGTTGGACTCATCTGCCTTGTAGGTAGTCCTCTCTATATAAATATGTTGGACTCATCTGTCATGTAGCTAGCTCTCAGTATATGGACATGTTGGACTCATCTGCTATGTAGCTAATACACTGTATATGGGTATGTTGGACTACTCTGCCATGTAGGTAGCTCTCAATACATGATTACAATGGACTCATCTGTCATGTAGTAGAACTCTATATATGGACATGTTGCACTACTCTGCCATGTAGCTAGATCTCTGTAAATGGACACATTGGACTCATCAACCATGTAGCTAGAACTCTGTGTATGGAAATGTTGCACAACTCTCCCATGTAGCTAGCTCTCTGAATAAGGACATTTTGGAATTGTGTGTCATGTAGATAGCTCTCTGTACATGGATATGTTGGACTGATCTGCTATGTAGGTAGCTCTCTGTATATGAATATATTGGACTTCTCTGCCATGTAGCTAGCCCTCTAAATATACCCAACTTGGACTCATCTGACACGTAGCTAACTCTCAGTATATGGACATGTGGAACTCATCTGCCACTAAGCTAGAACTCTGTATATGGAAATGTTGCACTACTCTGCCATGTTGTTACCTCTCTGTATATTGAAATGTTGGACTCATCTGGCATGTAGCTAGAACTCTGTATATGGAAATGTTGCACTATGCTGCCATGTAGCTAGCTCTCTGTATATGGACATTTTGGACTCATCTGCCTTGTAGCTAGCTCTCTGTGCATGGGTATGTTGGACAGATCTGCCATGTAGGTAGCTCTCTGTATATGAAACTACTGGCATTGTCTGCCATGCAGCAAGCTCTGAGTATATGGAAATGTCTGTTTCATCAGCCATGTAGCCAGCTCTCTGTATGATCACGTTGGACCCATCTGCCTTGTAGTGAGCCCTCTAAATATACACATGTGGGACTCATCTGCCACTTAGCTAGAACTCTGTATATGGAAATGTTGCACTACTCTGCCATATAGCTAGCTCTCTGTATACGCACACGTTGGACTCATTGGACGTTTAGCTAGAACCCTGTATATGGAAATGTTGCACTACTCTGCCATGTAGCTAGGTCTCTGTGTATGGACAGGTTGGAGTCATCTGCCATGTAGCTAAAACTTTGATTAGGGACATATTGCACTGCTCTGCCATGTAGCTAGCTCTATGTATATGGACATTTTCTATTTGTCTGTCATGTACCTAGCATTTTTGCATGGATATGTTGCACTGATCTGCCACGTAGGTAGCTTTATGTATATGAACATATTGGACTTGTCTGCCATGTAGCTAGTTCTCAGTATATGAACATGTTGGACTCATCGCCATGTAGCTAGACCTCTGTATATGGAAATGTTAATGCTACTCTGCCATATAGCTAGTACTCTGTATATAGACATTTTGGACTTATCTGCCATGTAGCTATCTCTCTGTACATGAATATGTTGGAATGATCTGTCATGTAGGTAGCTCTCTGTATATGCACATATTGGACTTGTCTGCCATGTAGCTAGTTCTCAGTATATGGACATGTTGGACTTATCTGACATGTAGCTAGAATTCTGTATATGAAAATGATGCATATGTTGGAGTCATCGTCCTTGTAGCTACTCTTCTATCTAGACACATGTTTGACTCATCTGCCATGTAACTAACCCTCAGTATATGGACACATTGGACTCATTGGCCATGTTGATAGTACTCTGTATATGGACATGTTGCACTACCCTGTCATGTAGCTAGCTCTCAGTACATGGACATGTTGGACTTATCTGCAACGTAGCTAGAATTCTTTATATGGAAATGTTGCACAACTCTGTCATGTAGCTAGTTCTCTGTATATGGGCATTTTCTACACATCTGTCATGTAGCTAGCTTTTTGTGCATAGATAGGTTGGACTGATCTGCCATGTAGGTAGCTTTCTGTATATGAACATATTGGACTTGTATGCCATGTAGTTAGCTCGTTGAATATGGACTTGTTGGACTCATCTGCCACGTAGCTAGAACTTTGTATATGGAAATGTTGCACTACTCTGTCATGTAGCTGGCTCTCTCTATGTGGACATTTTGTACTCGCCTGCCATGTAGCTAGCTCTTTGTAAATGGATATGTTGGACTGATCTACCACGTAGGTAGCTATCTGTATATGAAAATATTGGACTTGTCTGCCATGTAGCTAGCTCTTTTTATATGGACATGTTGGATTCATCAGCCATGTAGCCAACTCTCTGTGTATGAACATGTTGGACTCATCTGCCTTGTTGCTAGCCCTCTAAATATACACATGTTGCATTCATCTGCCATGTAGCTAACTCTCAGTATATGGACATGTTAGACACATCTGCCATGTAGCTAGTACTCTGTATATGGATATGTTGGACTATTATGCAATGAGGCTAGCTTACAGTATATTGACATGTTGAACTCAAAAGCCATGTAGTCAGTGCTCTGTTTATGAACCTGTTGGACTCATCTGCCTTATAGATAACCCTCTAAATGTACACATTTTAGACTCATCTGCCACATAGCTAAAACTCTGTATATAGAAATGTTGCTGTACTCTGCCATGTAGTTCGCTCTCAGTATATGGACATGTTGGACTCATCAGCAATGTAGCCAGCTGTCTGTGTATGAAAATAATTGGAGTCATCGTCCTTGTAGCTACTCTTTTATATAGACACATGTTGGACTCATCTGCCATGTAACTAACCCTCAGTATGAGGACACATATTGGACTCATCGGCCTTGTTGATAATACTCTGTATATGGACATGTTGCACTATTCTGTCATGTAGCTATCTCTCAGTATATGCACATGTTGGACTCATCAGCCGTGTAGTCAATGCTCTGTGTATGAACATGTTGGATTCATCTGCCTTATAGATAACCCTCTAAATATACACATTTTAGACTCATCTGCCACATAGCTAAAACTCTGTATTTAGAAATGTTGCTGTACTCTGCCATGTAGTTAGCTCTCAGTATATGGACATGTTGGACTCATCAGCAATATAGCCAGCTGTCTGTGTATGAACATGTTGGAGTCATCGTCCTTGTAGCTACTCTTCTATATAGACACATGTTTGACTCATCTGCCATGTAACTAACCCTCAGTATATGGACACATTGGACTCATCAGCCATGCTGATAGTACTCTGTATATGGACATGTTGCACTACTCTGTCAAGTAGCTAGCCCTCTGTATATGGACATGTTAGACTCATCTGCTTTGTAGCTAGAATTCTGTATATGGAAATGTTGCACTATTCTGCCATGTAGCTAGTTCTCTGTATATGGATATTTTCTACTCGTCTGTCTTGTAGCTCGCTTTTTGTGCATGGTTAGGTTGGACTGATCTGCCATGTAGGTAGCTTTCTGTATATGAACACATTGGACTTGTCTGCCATATAGTTAGTTCTCAGTATATGGACATGTTTGATTCATCTGCCTTGTAGATAGAATTCTAAATATGCCA
>NW_006408791.1:2424797-2425353 GCF_000296735.1 Chrysochloris asiatica | reverse complement strand
TCTGCCATGTATCTAGCTCTCTGTATATGCAAAGTTGGACTCATAAGCCATGTAGCCAGCTCTTTCTGTATGAACATGTTGGACTTATCAGTCATGTAGCTAGTACTATGTGTATGGTCATGTTGGAGTACTCTGCCATGTAGCTAGTTCTCAGTATATGGACACCTTGGACTCATCTGCCATGTAGATAGAACTCTGTGTATGGAAATGTTACACTACTCTGCCATGTAGCTAGCTCTCTATATATGGATATATTGGATGCGTCTGCCATGTACCTAGCTCTCAGTGCATGGATATGTTGGACTGATCTGCCATGTAGGTAGCTCTCTGTATATGAACATATTGGACTTGTTTGCCATGTAGCTAGCTCTCTATATATGGACATATTGGACTCATCAGTCATGTAGCTAGCTCTCTCTGTATGTACATGTTGAACTCATCTGCCTTGTAGCTAGTCCTCTATATACACACATGTTGGAACCATCTGCCATGTAGCTAACTCTCAGTATTTGGACATGTTGGACTCATCTGCCATGTAGCTAGTACTCTGTATATG
>NW_006408791.1:2419838-2423594 GCF_000296735.1 Chrysochloris asiatica | reverse complement strand
TGCCATGTAGCTAGTTCTCTGTGTATGAATGTGTTGGACTGATCTGTCATGTAGGTAGCTCTCTGTATATGAACATATTGGACTTGTATGCCATGTAGTTCGCTCTTTGAATATGGACTTGTTGGACTCATCTGCCATGTAGCTAGAACTTTGTATATGGAAATGTTGCACTACTCTGTCATGTAGCTAGCTCTCTCTACATGGACATTTTGGACTTGTGTGCTATGTAGTTAGCTCTCTGTAAATGGATATGTTTGACTGATTTACCATGTAGGTAGCTCTCTGTATATGAAAATATTGTACCTGTCTGCCATGTAGCTAGCTCTTTGTATATGGACATGTTGGACTCATCAGCCACGTACTAAGCTCTCTGTGTATGAACATGTTGGACTCATCTGCCTTATAGATTGTTGTTGTTGTTAAGTGCCATCGAGTCGGTTCCGACCCATAGCGACCCTGTACAGAGTTTCTGAGGGTATAGCCCTCTAAATATACACATGTTGGACTCATCTGCCACGTAGATATAACTCTGTATATGGAAATGTTGCTGTATTCTGCCATGTAACTAGCTCTCTGTATAGGGACACGTTGAACTCATCTGCCAGGTAGATACAAATTTATATATGGAAACGTTGCACCATTCTGCCATGTAGCTAGCTATGTCTACATTGATATGTTGGACTGATCTGCCATGTAGTTTCATCTCTGTACATGAATATATTGGACGGGTCTGCCATGTATTTAGCTCTCTGTATATGGACATGTTGGACTCATCTGCCATGCAGATAACTCCCAGTATATGGACAAGTTGGACTACTCTGCCATGTAGCTAGCTCTCAGTATATGGACACGTTGGGCTCATCTTCCAAGTAGTTAAAACTCTGTATATCGAAATGTTGCACTTCTCTGCCATGTAGCTAGCTCTCTGTATATGGACATGTTGGACTCATCAGCAATGTATCCAACTCTCTGTGTATGAAGATGCTGGACTCATCTGCTTGTAGGTAGCCCTCTAAATATACACATGTTGGATTCATCTGCCATTTAGCTAACTCTCAGTATAAGGACATTTTTGGCACATCTGCCATGTAGCTAGTACTCTGTATATGGATATGTTGGACTACTCTTCCATGAGGCTAGCTTACAGTATATGGACATGTTGGACTCATCAGCCATGTTCTAAGCTCTCTGTGTATGAGCATGTTGGACTCATCTGCTTGTAGCTAACCCTCTAAATATACACATGTTGGATTCATCTGCCATATACCTAACCCTCAGCATAAGGACATTTTTTTTCACATTAGCCATGTAGCTAGTACTCCGTATACAGTTATGTTGGACTACTCTGACAAGTATCTAGCTGTCAGTATATGAACACTTTCGACTCATCTGCCATGTAGGTAGAACTGTGTATATGGAAATGTGGGACTACTCTGCCATGTAGCTAGCTCTCTATATAAGGATATGTTGGACTGATCTGCTGTTTAGTTTACTCTTTGTATATGATGATATTGGACTTATTTGATATGTAGCTAACTCTCCGTATATGGACATGTTTGAATCATCTGTCAGGTAGCTAGTATTCTGTATATGGACATGTTGGACTACCTTGCCATGTAGCTATCTCTCTGCATGAATGTATTGGTGTGATCTGCCATGTAGCTAGAACTGTGTATATGGAAATGTTGCACTACTCTGCCATGTAGCTAGGTCTGTATACATGGATATGATGGGCTGATCTGCCATTTAGGGAGCTCTCTGTACATGAACATTTTGGACTTGTCTGCCATGTAGTTAGCTGTCAGTATATGTACATGTTGGACTCATAAGCAATGTAGCCAGATGTCTGTGTATGCACATGTTGGAGTCACCGTCATTGTAGCTACTCTTCTATCTAGACACATGGTGGACTAATCTGACATGTAAGTACCTCTCAGTATGTGGACACATTGGACTCATCGGCCATGTTGATAGTACTCTGTATATGGACATGTTGCACTACTCTGTCAAATAGCTAGCCCTCAGTATATGGACATGTTAGACTCATCTGCTATGTAGCTAGAATTCTGTATATGGAAATGTTGCACTATTCTGCCATGTAGCTATTTTTCTGTATATGGATATTATCTACTCGTCTGTCTTGTAGCTCGCTTTTTGTGCATGGATAGGTTGGACTGATCTGCCATGTAGGTAGCTTTCTGTATGTGAACATATTGAACTTGTCTGCCATATAGTTAGTTCTCAGTATATGGACGTGTTGGATTCATCTGTCTTGTAGATAGCTTTCTAAATATACCATGTTGAACTCATCTGCCATGTAGCTAACTCTCAGTATATGGACATGTTGGACTCATCTGCCATATAGCTAGTACTCTGTATATAGACATGTAGGACTACTGTGCCATGTAGCTAGATCTCTATGCATGAATGTGTTGGACTGACCTTCATGTAGGTAGCTCTCTGTATATGAACATATTGGACTTGTATGCCATGTAGTTAGCTCTTTGAATATGGACTTGTTGGATTCATCTGCCATGTAGCTAAAACTTTGTATATGGAAATGTTGCACTACTCTGTCATGTAGTTAGCTCTCTTTCTATGGACATTTTGGACTCGTCTGCCATGTAGCTAGCTCTCTGTAAATGGATATGTTGGACTGATCTAATATTTAGGTAGCTCTCTGTATATGAAAATATTGTACTTGTCTGCCATGTAGCTAGCTCTCTGTGTATGAACATGTTGGACTCATCTGCCTTATAGATAGCCCTCTAAATATACACATGTTTGACTCATCTGCCACATAGCTAGAACTCTGTATGTGGAAATGTTGCTGTACTCTGCCATGTAGCTAGCTCTCTGTATATGGACACTTTGTACTCATCTGCCATGTAGATACAAATCTGTATATGGAAACGTTGCAACATTCTGCCATGTAGCTAGCTCTGTCTACATTGGTATGTTGGACTGATCTGCCATGTAGGTAGCTCATTGTATATGAAAATATTGGACTTGTCTGCCATGTAGCTAGCTCTTTGTATATGGACATGTTGGACTCATCAGCCATGTAGCAAACTCTCTGTGTATGAACATTTTGGACTCATTTGACTTGTAGCTAGCTCTCTAAATATACACATGTTAGATTCATCTGCCATGCAGCTAACTCTCAGTATATGGACATGTTAGACACATCTGCCATGTACCTAGTTATCTGTATATGGATATGTTGGACTACTCTGACATGAGGCTAGCTTATAGTATATGGACATGTTGGACTCATCAGCCACGTACTAAGCTCTCTGTGTATGAACATGTTGGACTCATCTGCCTTATAGATAGCCCTCTAAATATACACATGTTGGACTCATCTGCTACATAGCTAGAACTCTGTATATGGAAATGTTGCTGTACTCTGTCATTTGGTTAGCTCTCTGTATATGGACACGTTGGACTCATCTGCCAGGTAGATACAAATCTGTATATGGAAATGTTGCACCATTCTGCCATGTATCTAGCTCTTTCTACATTAGTATGTTGGACTGATCTGCCATGTAGGTAGCTCTCTGTACATGAATATATTGGACGGGTCTGCCAGGTATTTAGCTCTCTGTATATGGACATGTTGGACTCATCTGCCATGTAGATAACTCTCAGTATATGGACATGTTGGACTACTCTTCCATGTAGCTAGCTCTCAGTATATGGACACGTTGGACTCATCTTCCAAGTAGTTAAAACTCTGTATATCAAAATGTTGCA
>NW_006408791.1:2404667-2411872 GCF_000296735.1 Chrysochloris asiatica | reverse complement strand
GTTGGACTCATCTGCCATGTAGCTAGTACCTGTATATGGACATGTTGGACTCATCTGCCATGTAGCTAGCTCTCTGTATATGAACATGTGAGACTCATCAGCCATGTAGCCAGCTCTCTCTGTATGAACATGTTGGACTCATCTGCCTTGCAGCTAGTCCTCTATATATACACATGTTGGACTACTCTGCCATGTAGCTAGCTCTCAGTATATGGACACGTTGGACTCATCTGCCATGTAGATAGAACTATGTATATGTAAATGTTGGATTACTCTGCCATGAATCTAGCTTTCTGTTTATGGATATTTTGGACTCGTCTGCCATGGAGCTAGCTCTCTGTGCATGGATATGTTGAACTGATCTGTCGTGTAGGTAGCTCTCTGTATATGAACATATTGGACTTGTCTCCCATGTAGTTAGCCCTCAGTATATGGACATGTTGGACTCATCATCCTTGTAGCCAGCTCTCTGTGTATGAACATGTTGGACTTATCAGACTTGTAGCTTGCCCTATAAATGTACTCATGTTGTAGTTATGTGCCATGTAGGTAACTCTCAATATATGGACATGATGGTCTCATCTGCCAAGTAGGTAGTACTCTGTATATGGACATATTGGACTACTCTGCCATGTAGCTAGCTCTCAGTATACAGACATGTTGGACTCATCTGCCATGTAGCTAGTTCTCTGAATATGGAATTGTTGCACTACTCTGCCGTGTAGCTGGCTCTCTGTATATGGACATTTTGGATTCTTCTGCCATGTAGATAGCTCTCTGTGTATGGATATGTAGATCTGATCTGCCATGTAGGTAGCTTTCTGTATATGAACATATTGGAATTGACTGCTATGCAGCTAGCTCTCTGTATATGGACATGTTGGACTCATCAGCCATGTAGCCAATTCTTTCTGTATGAACATGTTGGACTCATCTGCCTAGTAGCTACTCCCTTATATATACACATGTTGGACTCATCTGCCATGTAGGTAGCTCTCTGTTTATGAACATATTGGACGTCTCTGCCATGTAGCTAGCTCTCTGTATACAGACATGTTGGACTCATCAGCCATGTAGTCAGCTCTTTCTGTATGAACATGTTGGATTTAACTGACTTGTAGATAGTCCTCTATATATACACATGTTGGACTCATCTGCCATGTAGCTAACTCTCAATATATGGACATGTTGGACTCACCTTCGATGTAGCTAGTACTCTTTATATGGACATGTTGGACTACTGTGCCATATGACTAGTTCTCAGTATGTGTACATGTGGGACTCATCTGACATGTAGATAGAACTCTGTATATGGAAACGTTGCACTACTCTGCCATACAGCTAGCTCTCTGTATATGGACATTTTGGACTCATCTGTCATGTAGCTAGTTCTCTGTGCATGGATATGTTGGATTGATCTGCCATTGAGGTATCTCTCTGTATATGAACATATTGGACTTGTCTGCCATGTCGCTAGTTCTCTGTATATGGACATTAAGGGACTCATGAGCCATGAAGCCAGCTGTGTCTGTGTGAACATGTTGGACTCATCTGTCATGTAGTTAACTCTCAGTATATGGAAATGTTGGACTCAAGTGCCATGTAACTAGAACTCTGTATACGAAAATGTTGGGCTGCTCTACCATTTAGGTATCTCTCTGTGCATGTATATGTTAGACTCATCAGGCATGTAGCCATCTCTCTTTGTATGAACATATTGGACTTCTCTGCCATGTAGCTAGTTGTCTGTATATGGACATGTTGGAATCATCAGTCATGTAGCCAAATCTCTCTGTATGAACATGTTGAAATCATCTGCCTTTTAGCTAGTCCTCTATATATACACATGTGGGACTTATCTGTCATTAGCTAACTTTCAGTATATGGACATGTTGAACTCATCTACCATATAGCTAGTACTCTGTATATGGACAAGTTGGACTTATCTGCTATGCAGCTAGCTCTCTGTACATGGACATGTGGGACTCATCAGCCATGTAGGCAGCTCTCTCCGTATGAACAAGTTGGACTCATCTTCCTTGAAGCTACAACTCTGTATATGGAAATTTTGCACTATTCTGCCATGTAGCGAGCTGTCTGTGCATGAATATGTTGGGAGTGATCTGCTATGTAGGTAGCTCTCTGTATATGAATTTTGGACTCATCTGCCATGTAGCTAGCTCTCTGTGCATGGATATGTTGGAGTGATCTGCCATGTAGGTAGCTCTCTGTATATGAACATATTGGACTTCTCTGCCATGTAGCTAGCTCTCTGTATATGGTGGACATGTTAGAATCATCTGCCATGTAGCCAAATCTCTCTGTATGAACATGTTGAAATCATCTGCCTTTTAGTTAGTCCTCTATATATACACATTTTGGACTCATCTTTCATTAGCTAACTCTCATTAGATGTACATGTTGGACTCATCTACCATATAGCTAGTACTCTGTATATGGACAAGTTGGACTCATCTGCCATGAAGCTAGCTCTCTGTACATGGACATGTGGGACTCATCAGCAATGTAGGCAGCTCTCTCTTTATGAACATGTTGGACTCATCTGCCTTGTAGCTAGTCCTCTATATATACACATGTAGGACTCATCTGCCATTTAGCTAACTCTCAGTATATGGACATGGTGGACTCATCTGCCATATAGGCATCTCTGTGTATATGAACATATTGGATTTGTCTGCCATGTAGCTACCTCTCTGTAAATGGACATGTTAGACTTGTCTGTCATGTAGCTAGCTCTCTGTGCATGGATATGTTGAACTGATCTGCCATGTAGGTATCTCTCTGTATATGAACATATTGGTCTTTTCTTCCATGTAGCTAGTACTCTGTATATGGACATGTTGGACTACTCTGCCATGTAGCTAGCTCTCAGTATATAGACACGTTGGACTCATCTGCCATGTAGCTAGTTCTCTGTATATGGTCAAGTGAGACTCATCAGCCATGTAGTCAGCTATACCCGTATGAACATGTTGGACTCATCTGCCTTGCAGCTAGTACTCTATTTAAACATATGTTGAACTCATCTGCCGTATAGCTAACTATCAGTATATGGACACGTTGGGCTCATCTGCCATGTAGCTAGTACTCTGTATATGGGCATGTTGGACTCATCTGCCATGCAGCTAATACTCTGTATATGGACATGTTGGACTACTCTGCCAAGTAGATAGCTCTCAGTATATTGACACATTGGAATCATCTGTCATGTAGATATAACTCTTTATATGGACATGTTGGACTACTCTGCCATGTAGCTAGCTCTCTATATATGGATATTTTGGATTTGTCTGCCATGTACCTAGCTCTCAGTGCATGGATATGTTGGACTGATCTGCCATGTAGGTAGCTCTCTGTATATGAACATATTGGACTTTTTTGCCATGTAGCTAGCTCTCTGTATATGGACATATTGGACTCATCAGCCATGTAGCTACCCCTCTCTGTATGTACCTGTTGAACTCATCTGCCATGTAGCTAGTACTCTTTATATGGACATGTTGGACTACTCTACCATGTGGCTAGTTCTCAGTATATGGACACGTGGGATTCATCTACCACTAGCTAGAACTCTGTATATGGAAAAGTTGTACTACTCTGCCATGTAGCTACCTCTCTTTATATGGACATTTTGGACTCGTCTGCCAGGTAGCTACCTCTCTGTACGTGGATATATTGCACTGATCTGCCATTTAGGTAGCTCTCTGTATATGAAGATGTTGGACTTGTCTGCCATTTAGCTAGTTCTCTGTATATGGACTTAAGGGACTCATCATTCTTGAAGCTATGTCTCTCTGCATGAACATGATGGACTCATCTGCCATGTAGCTAACCTCAGTATATGGACATGTTGGACTCATCTACCATGGAGCTACAAAACTGTATATGGAAATGTTGCACTACTCTGCCATGTATTTAGCTCTCTGTGCATGGATATGTTGTACTTTTTTGCCATGTAGGTAAACTTCTCTATATAAACATATTGAACTTGTCTGCCATGTAGCTAGCTCTCTGTATATGGACATGTTGGAGTACTCTTCCTTGTAGCTAGCTCTCAGTATATGAACATGTTGGACTCATCTGCCATGTAGCTAGAACTTTGTAGATGGAAATATTGCACTACTCTGCCATTTAGCTAGCTCTCGGTATGTGGACATTTTGGACTCATCTACCATGTTGCTACCTCTCTGTGCATGGATATGTTGGACTGCCACTTAGTTAGCTCTCTGTATCTGAATATATATCAGACTTTTCCGCCATATAGCTACCTCTCTGTATATGAACTTGTCAACCATGTAGCTAACTCTCTCTGTATGAACATGTTGGAATCATCTGCCTTGTAGCTAGATGCTATATAGACACATGTTGGATTAATCTGCCATGTTTGTAACTCTCAGTATATAGACATGTAGGACTCAACTGCCATGTAGCTAATACTCTGTATAAGGACATGATGGACTACTCTGCCATGTAACTAGCTCTCAGTATATGGACACGTTGGACTCATCTTCCATGTATCTAGAACTCTTTATATGGAATTGTTGCACTACACTGCCATTTAGCTAGCTCCCTTTTTATGGACATTTTGGACTCATCTGCCATGTAGCTCGCTCTCTGTGCATTTGATATGTTGGACTGATCTGCCATGTAGGTAGCTCTCTAAATATGAACATATTGGACTTGACTTCCATGTAGCTAGCTCTCCGTATATGGACATGTGGGACTCATCAGCCATGTAGCCAGCTCTTACTCTATGAACGTATTAGACTCATCTGCCTTGTAGCTCATTCCTATATATACACATGTTGGACTCATCTGCCATGTAGTTAGCTCTCTGTATATGGACATGTGAGCATGTGAGACTCATCAGCCATATAGACAGCTCTCTCCGTATGAACATGTTAAACTCGTCTGCCTTGTAACTAGTCCTCTATATAGTCACATGTTGAATTCATCTGCCATGTTGCTAACTTTCAGTATATAGACATGTTGGACTCATCTGCCATGTAGCTAGAAATCTGTTTATGGAAATGTAGCACTATTCTGCCATGAAGGTACCTCTCTGCATGGACATTTTCGACTCGTCTTCCAGGTAGGTAGCCCTCTGTATATGGACATGTTGGACTCATCAACCTTGTAGCCAGCTATCTGTGTATGAACAACTTGGACTCATCTGACTTGCAGCTTGCCTTATAAATGTACGCATATTGTAGTCATCTGCCATGTACCTAACTCTCAATATATTGACATGATTGTCTCATCTGCCATGTAGCTAGTACTCTGTAGATACACAAGTTGGACTACTCTGCCATGAAGCTAGCTATCAGTATATGGCCATATTGGACTCATCTGCCATGTAGCTAGCTCTCTGCATGGATATGTTGGACTGATCTGCCATGTAGGTAGCTCTCTGTATATGAACATATTGGAGTTGTCTGCCATGCAGCTAGCTCTCTGTATATGAACATGTTGACTCATCAGCAATGTAGCCAGCTGTCTGTGTATGAACATGTTGGACTCATCGTCCTTGTAGCTACTCTTCTATATAGACACATGTTAGACTCATCTGCCATGTAGCTAAATCTCAGTATATGAACACGTTGGACTCATCGGCCATGTAGATAGTATTTTGTATATGGACATGTTCCACTACTCTGTCATGTAGCTAGCTCTCAGAATATGGACATGTTGGACTCATCTGATATGTAGCTAGAATTCTGTATATGGAAATATTGCACTACTCTGCCATGTAGCTAGTCTCTGTATATGAACATTTTCTACTCGTCTTTCATGTAGCTAGCTTTTTGTGCATGGATATGTTGGACTGATCTGCCATGTAGGTAGCTTTCTGTATATGAACATAATGGACTTGTCTGCCATGTAGCTAGTTCTCAGTATATGGACATGTTGGATTCATCTGCTTTGTAGCTAGCCCTCTAAATATACACATGTTGGACTCATCTACCATGTAGCTAGCTCTAAGTATATGGACATGTTGGACTTATCTGCCATATAGCTAGTACTCTGTGTATGGACATGAAGGACTACAGTGCCATGTAGCTAGTTCTCTGTGCATGAATGTGTTGAACTGATCTGCCATGTTGGTAGCTTTCTGTATATAAACATATTTGACTTGTAAGCCATGTAGTTAGCTCTTTGAATATGGACTTGTTTGACTCATCTGCAATGTAGCTAGAACTCTGTATATGGAAATGTTGTTCTACTCTGTCATGTACCTAGCTCTCTGTATGTGGACATTTTGGACTCGTCTGCCATGTAGCTAGCTCTCTGTATATGGACATGTTGGACTCATCAGCCATGTAGCCAACTCTCTGTGTATGAACATGTTGGACTCATCTGCTTGTAGCTAGCCCTCTAAATACACACATTGTGGATTCATCTGTCATGTAGCTAACTGTCAGTATATGGATGTGTTAGACACAACTGCCATGTAGCTAGTACTCTGTATATGGGTATGTTGGACTACTATTCCATGAGGCTAGCTTACAGTATATGGACTTGTTGGACTCATCAGCCACATAGTCAGCTCTCTGGGTATGAACATGTTGGACTCATCTGCCTTATAGATAGCCCACTTAATAAATATACACATGTTGGACTCATCTGCCACGTAGTTAGAACTCTGTATATGGAAATGTTGCTGTACTCTGTCACGTAGCTGGCTCTCTATATATGTTCACATTGGACTCCTCTGCCATATATCTAGAACTCTGTATATGGAAATGATGCACTACTCTGCAATGTAGCTAGCTCTCTGTATACGGTCATGTTGGACACATCTGCCATGTAGCTAAAACTCTGTTTATGGGCATGTTGCACTAAACTGCCGTATAGATAGCTCTGTGTATATGGTCATATTGGATTCATCTGCCATGTAGCTATCTCTCTGAATATGGATATGTTGGACTGAACTGCCATGGAGGTAGCTCTCTGTATATGAACATATTGGACTTGTCTGCCATGTAGCCAGTTCTCAGTATATGGACATGTTGGATTCATCAGCCATGTAGCAAGATTTCCTTGTATGAACATATTGGACTCATTTGCCTTGTAGCTAATCCTCTGTAAATACATATGTTGGACTCATCTGCCATGTATCTGGAACTCTGTATATGGAAATGTTGCACTACTCTGCCATGTAGCTAACTCTCTGTATATGGACA
>NW_006408791.1:2402743-2404567 GCF_000296735.1 Chrysochloris asiatica | reverse complement strand
TGTTGGACTACTCTTCCATGTAGCTAGCTCTCAGTATATGGACACGTTGGACTCATCTTCCAAGTAGTTAAAACTCTGTATATCAAAATGTTGCACTTCTCTGCCATGTAGCAAACTCTCTGTATATGGAAATGTTGGACTCATCAGCAATGTATCCAACTATCTCTGTATGAACATGTTGGAATCATCTGCTTGTAGCTAGCCCTCTAAATATACACATGTTGGATTCATCTGCCATTTAGCTAACTCTCAGTATAAGGACATTTTTGACATATCTGCCATGTAGCTAGTACTCCATTCACAGATATGTTGCACTACTCTGCCAAGTAGCTAGCTCTCAGTATATGGATACGTTCTACTCATCTGCCATGTAGCTAAAACTCTATATATGGAAATGTGGAACTACTCTGCTAAGTAGCTAGCTCTCTGTATAAGGATATGTTGGACTGATCTACTATTTAGGTTGCTCTCTGTATATGAAGATATTGGACTTATTTGACATGTAGCTATCTCTCCTTATATGGACATGTTTGACTCATCTGCCATGTAGCTAGTACCCTGTATATGGACATGTTGGACTACTGTGCCATGTAGCTAGTTCTCTATGTATGAATGTGTTGGACTGATCTGCCATGTAGCTAGAACTGTGTATATGGAAATGATGCACTACTCTACCATGTAGCTAGCTCTGTGTACATGCATATGATGGACAGATCTGCCATGTAGGTAGCTGCTTGTACATGAACATATTGGACTTGTCTGCCATGTAGTTAACTTTCAGTATATGTACATGTTGGACTCATCAGCAATGTAGCCAGCTGTCTGTGTATGAACATATTGGAGTAATCGTCCTTGTAGCTACTCTTCTATATAGACACATGTTAGACTCATCTGCCATGTAAGTACCTCTCAGTATGTGGACACATTGGACTCATCGGCCATGTTGATAGTACTCTGTATATGGACATGTTGCACTACTCTGTCATGTAGCTAGCTCTCAATATATGGACATGTTGGACTCATCTGCTATGTAACTAGAATTCTGTATAATGAAATGATGCACTATTCTGCCATGTAGCTAGTTCTCTGTATATGGACATTTTCTACTCGTGTGTCATGTAGCTAGATTGTTGTGCATGGATATGTTGGACTGATCTGCCATGTAGGTAGCTTTCTGTATATGAACATATTGGACTTGTCTGCCATGTAGCTAGTTCTCAGTATATGGACATGTTGGATCCATCTGCCTTATAGATAGCTTTCTAAATATACCATGTTGGACTCATCTGCCATGTAGCTAACTCTCAATATATGGACATGTTGGACTTATCTGCCATATAGCTAGTATTCTGTATATGGACATGTAGGACTATTGTGCCATGTAGCTAGCTCTCTGTGCATGATTGTGTTGGACTGATCTGTCATGTAAGTAGCTCTCTGTATATGAACATATTGGACTTGCATGCCATGAAGTTAGCTCTTTGTATATGGACATGTTGGACTCATCTGCAATGTAGCTAGAATTCTGTATATAGAAATGTTGCACTACTCTGCCATGTAGCTAGTTCTCCGTATATGGGCATTTTCTACTCGACTGTCATGTAGCTAGCTTTTTGTGCATAGATAGGTTTGACTATTCTGCCATGTAGGTAGCTTTCTGTATATGAACATATTGGACTTGTCTGCCATGTAGTTTGTTCTCAGTATATGGACATGTTTGATTCATCTGCCTTGTAGATAGCTTTCTAAATATACCATGTTGGACTCATCTGCCATGTAGCTAACTCTCAGTATATGGACATGTTGCACTCATCTGCCATATAG
>NW_006408791.1:2399988-2401744 GCF_000296735.1 Chrysochloris asiatica | reverse complement strand
ACATGTTAATACAGGTCTCTCTGTATGAACATGTTGGACTCATCTGCCTTGTAGTTAGTCCTCTATATATACACATGTTGGACTCATCTGCCATGTAGGTAACTCTCAGTATATGGACATGTTGTACTCATCTGCCATGGAGCTAGAACTCTGTATATGGAACTGTTCCACTACTATGCCATGTAGCTAGCTCTCTTTATATGGACATTTTGGACTCATCTTCCATGGAGCTACATCTCTGTGCATGGATACATTGAACTGTTCTGTCATGTAGGTAGCTCTCTGTATAAGAACATATTGGAATTGTCTGCCATGTAGCTAGCTCTCAGTATATGTAAATGTTGGACTCCTCAGACATGTAGCCAGCTCTCTATGTATGAACATGTTGGATGCATCTGCCTTGCAGCTAGTCCTCTGTATATACATATTTTGGACTCATCTGCCACATAGCTAAATCTCAGTATATGGACATGTTAGACTCATATGCCATGTTGTTAGTTCTCTGTATATGGACATGTTGGAATTCTCTGCCATGTAGCTAGATCTCAATATATGGACAACTTGGACGCATTTGCCATGGAGGCAGAACTCTGTATATGGAAATGTGACACTACTCTGCCGTGTTGCTAGCTCTGTGTATATGGACATATGGAACTCATCTGCCATGTAGCTAGCTCTCTGTTCATGGATATGTTGGAATTATCTGCCATGTAGATATCTCTCTGTATATGAACATGTTGGACTTGTCTGCCATGTAGCGAGATCTCTGTATATGGATATGTTGGAATCATCAGCCATGTAGCCAGCTTTCTCTGCATGAACATGTTGGACTCATCTGCCATGTAGCTAGTTCTCTGTGTATGGTCATGTTGCATTCATCAGCCATGGAGCTAGAATACTGTATATGGTAATGTGGAACTTCTCTGCCATGTTGCTAGCTCTGTGTATACGTAAATTTTGGACTCCTCAGACTTGTAGCCAGCTTTCTGTGTGTGAATATGTTGGACACATCTGCCTTGCATCTAGTCCTCTATATATACACATGTTGGACTCATCTGCCATGTAGCTAACTCTCAGTATATGGGCATGTTGGACTCATCTGCCATGTAAGTAGATTTCTGTATATGGATATATTGGACTCATTAGCCTTGTAGCCAGTTCTCTCTGCATGAACATGTTGGACTCAAATACCTTGTAGATAGTCCTCTATATAAACACATGTTGGACTCAACTGCCATGTAGCTCTCTGTGCATGGGTATGTTGGACTGATATGCCATGTAGTAGCTCTCTTTATATGAACATGTTGGACTTGTCTGCCATGTAGCTAGATCTGTGTATATGGATATTTTGGACTCATCAGCCATGTAGCCAGCTCTCTCTGCATGAACATGTTGGATTCATCTACCTTGTAGCAAGTTCTCTTTATATACACATATTGGACTCAACTGCCACGTAGCTCAATCTCAGTATATTGACAGATAGTACTCATCTGCCATGTAGGTAGTACTATGTATGTGGGCATGTTGGACTTCTCTGTCATGTAGCTAGCTCTCAGTATATGGACACGTTGGAATCATCTGTCATGGAGCCAGAACTCTGTATATGGCAATGTGGCAGTATTCTGCAGTGTTGTTAGCTCTATGTATATGGACATATTGAACTAGTCTGCCATGTAGCTAGCTCTCTGTTCATGAATATGTTGGACTGATTAGCCATGTAGATATCTTTCTGTATATGAACATATTGGACTTGTCC
>NW_006408791.1:2396316-2399888 GCF_000296735.1 Chrysochloris asiatica | reverse complement strand
ATGTAGCTAGCTCTCTGTAAATGGATATGTTGGACTGATCTACCATGTAGGTAGCTCTCTGTATATGAAAATATTGGACTTTACTGCCATGTAGCTAGCTCTTTGTTAATGGACATGTTGGACTCATCAGCCATGTAACCAAATCTCTGTTTATGAACATGTTGGACTCATCTGCCTTATAGATAGCCCTCTAAATATACACATTTTTGATTCATCTGCCACATAGCTAGAACTCTGTATATAGAAATGTTGCTGTACTCTTCCATGTAGTTAGCTCTCAGTATATGGACATGTTGGACTCATCAGCAATGTAGCCAGCTGTCAGTGTATGAACATGTTGGAGTCATCGTTGTTGTAGCTACTCTTCTATATAGACACATGTTTGACTCATCTGCCATGTAACTAACTCTCATTTTGTGGACACATATTGGACTCATTGGCCATGTTGATACTACTCTTTATATGGACCTGTTGCACAACTCTGTCATGTAGCTAGCTCTCAGTATATGAACATATTGGACTCATGTGCTATATAGCTAGAATTCTCTATATGGAAATAATGCACTACTCTGCCATCTAGCTAGTTCTCTGTATATGGACATTTTCTATTTGTCTGTCTTGTAGCTTACTTTTTGTGCATGGATATATTGGATTGATCTGTCATGTAGGTCGCTTTCTGTATATGAACATATTGGACTTGTCTGCATGTAGCTAGTTCTCAGTATATGTACATGATGGATTCATCTGCCTTGTAGATAGCTTTCTAAATATACCATGTTGGACTCATCTGCCATATAGCTAGTACTCTGTCTATGGACATGTAGGACTACTGTGCCATGTAGCTAGCTCTCTGAGCATGAATGTGTTGGAGTGATCTTCATGTAGGTAGCTCTCTGTATATGACCATATAGGACGTGTATGCCATGTAGTTACCTCTTTGAATATGGACTTGTTGGATTCATCTGCCATGTAGCTAGAACTTTGTATATGGAAATGTTGCACTACTCTGTCATGCAGCTATCTCTGTCTACATTGATATGTTGGACTGCTCTGCAATGTAGGTAGCTCTCTGTATATGAATATATTGGGCGGTTCTGCCATGTATTTAGCTCTCTGTATATGGACATGTTGGACTCATATTCCATGTTGATAACTCTCAGTATATGGACATGTTGGACTACTCTGCCATGTAGCTAGCTCTCAGTATATAGACACGTTGGGCTCATCTTCCAAGTAGTTAAAACTCTGTATATCGAAATGTTGCACTTCTCTGCATGTAGCAACCTCTCTGTATATGGATATTTTGGACTCATCAGCAGTGTATCCAACTCTCTGTGTATGAACATGTTGGAATAATCTGCTTGTTGGTAGCCCTCTAAATATACACATGTTGGATTCATATGCCAATTAGCTAACTCTCTGTATAAGGACATTTTTGACACATCTGCCATGTAGCTAGTATTCTGTATATGGATATGTTGGATTACTCTTCCATGAGGCTAGCTTATAGTATATGGACATGTTGGACTCATCAGCCATGTACTAAGCTCTCTGTGTATGAGCATGTTGGACTCATCTGCTTGTAGCTAACCCTCTAAATATACACATGATGGATTCATCTTCCATATAGCTAACTCTCAGTATAAGGACATTTTTGACACATCTGCCATGTAGCTAGTACTCCGTATACAGATATGTTGGACTACTCTGCCAAGTATCTAGCTGTCAGTATATGGACACGTTCAACTCATCTGCCATGTAGCTAGAACTGTGTATATGGAAATGTGGAACTACTCTGCCATGTAGCTAGCTCTCTATATAAGGATATGTTGGACTGATCTGCTATTTAGGTTGCTCTCTGTATATGAAGATATTGGATTTATTTGACATGTAGCTAACTCTCCGTATACGGACATGTTTGAATCATCTGCCAGGTAGCTAGTACTCTGTATATGGACATGTTGGACTACCTTTCCATGTAGCTATCTCTCTGCATCAATGTGTTGGTCTGATCTGCCATGTAGCTAGAACTGTGTATATGGAAATGGTGCGCTACTCTGACATGTAGCTAGCTCTGTATACATGGATATGATGGGCTGATCAGCCATGTAGGTAGCTCTCTGTACATGAACATATTGGACTTGTCTACCATGTAGTTAGCTGTCAGTATATGTACATGTTGCATTCATCTACCATGTAGCTAACTCTCAGTATATGGACATGTTAGACACATCTGCCATGTAGCTAGTACTCTGTATATGGATATGTTGGACTACTCTGCCATGAGCCTCGCTTACAGTATATGGACATGTTGGACTCATCAGCCATGTAGTCAGCGCTCTGTGTATGAACATGTTGGACTCATCTGCCTTATAGATAGCCCTCTAAATATACACATTTTAGACTCATCTGCCACATAGCTAGAACTCTGTATTTAGAAATGTTGCTGTACTCTGCCATGTAGTTAGCTCTCAGTATATGGACACGTTGGACTCTTCTGCCATGTTGCTAGAACTCTGTATATGGAAATGTTGCACTACTCTGCCATATAGATAGTTCTCTGTATATGGACATTTTCTACTCGTCTGTCATGTACTTAGCTTTTTTTGCATGGATATTTTGCACTGATCTGCCATGTAGGTAGCTTTCTGTATATGACTATATTGGACTTGTCTGCCATGTAGCTAGTTCTCAGTATGTGGACATGTTGGATTCATTTACCTTGTAGATAGCTTTCTAAATATACCATGTTGGACTCATCTGCCATGTAGCTAACTCTCAGTATATGGACATGTTGCACTCATCTGCCATATAGCTAGTACTCTGTATATGGACATGTAGGACTACTCGGTCATGTAGCTTGCTCTCTGTGCATGAATGTGTTGGACTTATCTTTCATGAAGGTAGCTCTCTGTATATGAACATATTGGACTTGTATGACATGTAGTTAGCTCTTTGAATATGGACTTGTTGGACTCATCTGCCATGTAGCTAGAACTTTGTATATGGAAATGTTGCACTACTCTCTCATGTGCCTAGCTCTCTCTATATGGACATTTTGGACTTGTCTGCCATGTAGCTAGCTCTCTGTAAATAGATATGTTGGACTGATCTACCATGTAGGTAGCTCTCTGTATATGAAAATATTGGACTTGTCTACCACGTAGCTAGCTCTTTGTATATGCACATGTTGGACTCATCAGCCATATAGCCAACTCTCTGTGTATGAACACGTTGGACTCATCTGACTTGTAGCTAGCCCTCTAAATATACACATGTTGGATTCCTCTGCCATGCAGCTAACTCTCAGTATATGGACATGTTAGACACATCTGCCATGTAGCTAGTACTCTGTATATGAATATGCTGGACTACTCTGCCATGAGCCTAGCTTACAGTATATGGACGTGTTGGACTCATCAGCCACGTACTTAGCTCTCTGTGTATGAACATGTTGGACTCATCTTACTTATAGATAGCCCTCTAAATATACACATGTTGGACTCATCTGCCACATAGATAGAACTCTGTATATGGAAATGTTGCTGTACTCTGCCATGTAGCTAGCTCTC
>NW_006408791.1:2393844-2396216 GCF_000296735.1 Chrysochloris asiatica | reverse complement strand
GTATGTTGGACTGATGTGCCATGTAGTAGCTCTCTGTATATGAACATGTTGGACTTGTCTGCCATGTAGCTAGATCTCTGTATATGGATATGTTGGACTCATCAGCCATATAGCCAGCTCTCTCTGCATGAACATGTTGGATTCATCTGCCATGTAGCAAGTTCTCTATATGTACACATATGGAATTCCACTGCCATGTAGCTAAATCTCAATATATGCACATATTGGACTCATCTGCCATGCAGCTAGTACTATGTATATGGGCATGTTGGATTTCTCTGCCTTGTAGCTAGCTCTCAGTATATGAACACGTTGGAATCATCTGCCATGTAGCTTGAACTCAGTATATGGTAATGTCGCACTATTCTGCTATGTTTCTATCTCTGTGTATATGGACATATTGGACTCGTCTGCCATGTAGCAACCTCTCTTTGTATGGATATGTTGTACTGATCTGTCATGTAGATATCTCTCTGTATATGAACATGTTGGACTTGTCTGCCATGTAGTTACATCTCTGTATATGGATATGTTCGAATCAACAGCCATGTATCCAGCTCTCTCTGCATGAACATGTTGGACTCATCTGACTTGTAGCTAGCCCTCTAAATATACACATGTTGGATTCCTCTGCCATGCAGCTAACTCTCAGTATATGGACATGTTAGACACATCTGCCATGTAGCTAGTACTCTGTATATGAATATGCTGGACTACTCTGCCATGAGCCTAGCTTACAGTATATGGACGTGTTGGACTCATCAGCCACGTACTTAGCTCTCTGTGTATGAACATGTTGGACTCATCTTACTTATAGATAGCCCTCTAAATATACACATGTTGGACTCATCTGCCACATAGATAGAACTCTGTATATGGAAATGTTGCTGTACTCTGCCATGTAGCTAGCTCTCTGTATATGGACATGTTGGACTCATCTGCCAGGTAGATACAAATCTGTATATGGAAACATTGCACCATTCTGCCATGTAGCTAGCTCTGTCTACATTGATATGTTGGACTGATCTGCCATGTAGGTAGCTCTCTGTATATGGATATATTGGACGGGTCTGCCATGTATTTAGTTCTCTGTATATGGACATGTTGGAATCATCTGCCATGTAGATAACTCTCAGTATATGGACATGTTGGACTACTCTTCCATGTAGCTAGCTCTCAGTATACGGACACGTTAAAACTCTGTATATCGAAATGTTGCACTTCTCTGCCATTTAGCAAGCTCTCTGTATATGGACATATTGGACTCATCAGCAATGTATCCTACTCTCTATGTATGAACATGTTGGAATCATCTACTTGTAGCTAGCCCTCTAAATATACACATGTTGGATTCACCTGCCTTATAGCTAACTCTCAGTATAAGGACATTTTTGACACATCTGCAATGTAGCTAGTATTCTGTATATGGATATGTTGGTCTAATCTTCCATGAGGCTAGCTTACAGTATATGGACATGTTGGACTCATCAGTCATGTACTAAGCTCTCTGTGTATGAACATGTTGGACTCATCTGCTTGTAGCTTGCCATCTAAATATACACATGTTGGATTCATCTTCCATATAGCTAACTCTCAGTATAAGGACATTTTTGACACATCTGCCATGTAGCTAGTATTCCGTATACATATATGTTGGACTACTCTGCCAAGTATCTAGCTGTCAGTATATGGACACGTTCTACTCATCTGCCATGTAGCTAGAACTCTGTATATGTAAATGTGGAACTACTCTGCCATGTAGCTAGCTCTCTCTATAAGGATATGTTGGATTGATCTGCTATTTAGATTGCTCTCTGTATATGAAGATATTGGACTTATTTGACATGTAGCTAACTCTCCGTATATGGACAAGTTTGAATCATCTGCCAGGTAGCTAGTACTCTGTATATGGACATGTTGGACTACCTTGCCATGTAGCTAGCTCTCTGTTCATGAATGTGTTGGACTGATCTGCCGTGTAGCTAGAACAGTGTATATGGAAACTTTCCACTAATCTGCCATGTAGCTAGCTCTGTATACATGGATATGATGGACTGATCTGCCATGTAGGTAGCTCTCTGTACATGAACATATTGGACTTGTCTGCCATGTAGTTAGCTTTCAGTATATGTACATGTTGGACTCATCAGCAATGTAGCCTGCTGTCTGTGTATGAACATGTTGTAGTCATCGTCCTTGTAGGTACTCTTCTATCTAGACACATGTTGGACTCATCTGCCATGTAACTAACTGTCAGTGTGTGGACACATTGGGCTCATCGACCATGTTCATAGTACTCTGTATATGGTAATGTTGCTCTACTCTGCCATGTATCTAGTTCTCTGTATACGGACATTTTGGAGTCGTCTTCC
>NW_006408791.1:2391255-2393399 GCF_000296735.1 Chrysochloris asiatica | reverse complement strand
ATGGATATGTTGGGCTGATCTGCCATGTAGGTAGCTATCTGTATATGAACATATTGGACTTTTCTGCCGTGTAGCTATATCTCTGTAAACCGGCATGTGGGACTCATCAACCGTGTAGCCAGCTCTCTCTGTATGAGCATGTTGGACTCATCTGCCATGTAGCTAATACTCTGTATATGGACATGTTGGACTTCTCTGGAATGTCGCTATCTCTCAGTATATGGACACGTTGGACTCATCTGCCATTGAGCTGGAACTCTGTATTCAAAATGTGGCACTACTCTGCCATGTTGCTAGCTCTGTGAATATGGACATATTGGAATCGTCTGCCATGTAGCTAGCTCTCTGTGCATGGATATGCTGGACTGATCTGCCATGTAGGTAGTTCTCTGAATATGAACATGTTGGATTTGTCTGCCATGTAGCTAGATCTCTGTATATGGATATTTTGGACTCATCAGCCATATAGCCGGGTCTCTCTGCATGTACATATTGGATTCATCTACCTTGTAGATTGTCCTCTATATATAAACATGTTGGACTCATCTGCCATGTAGGTAAATCCCAATATATGGACATGTTGGACTAATTTGCCATGTAGCTAATATTCTGTATATGGACATGTAGAACTCATCTGCCATGGAGCTAGAACTCTGTATATGGAAATGTGGCACTACTCTACCATGCTGCTAGCTCTGTGTGTATGGATATTTTGTACTCGTCTGCCATGTAGCTAGCTCTCTGTGCACGGATATGTTGGACTGATCTGCCATGTAGGTAGCTCTCTGTATATGAACACGTTGGACTTGTCTACCATGCAGGTAGATATCTGTATATGGGTATCTTGGACTCATCAGCCTTATAGCCGGCTCTCTCTTCATGTACATATTGGACTCATCTACCATGTAGTGAGTCTTCTATATATAAACATGTTGGACTCATCTTTGATGTAGTTAAATCTCAGTATATGGAAATGTTGGACTCATCTGCCATGTAGCTAATTATCTGTATATCGACATGTTGGAGTTCTCTGCCTTGTAGCTAGCCCTCAGTATATGGACACGTTTGACTCATCTGCCATGGAGCTAGAACTCTGTATATGGAAATGTGGCACTACTCTACCGTGCTGCTAGCTCTGTGTGTATGGATATTTTGTACTCATCTGCCATGTAGCTAGCTCTCTGTGCACGGATATGTTCGACTGATCTGCCATGTAGGTAGCTCTCTGTATATGAACATGTTGGACTTGTCTGCCATGCAGGTAGATATCTATATATGGATATCTTGGACTCATCAGCCATACAGCTGGCTCTCTCTGCGTGTACATATTGGACTCATCTACCTTGTAGCGAGTCCTCTTTATATAAATATGTTGGACTCATCTGCGATGTAGCTAAATCTCAGTATATGGACATGTTGGACTCATCTGCCTTGTAGCTAGTACTCTGTTTATGGACATGTAGGTCTTCTCTGCCATGTAGCTAGCTCTCAGTATATGGACACGTTGGACTCATCTGCCATGGATCTAGAACTCTGTACATGGAAATGTGGCACTACTCTGCCATGCTGCTAGCTCAGTGTATATGGATATATTGGACTCTTCTTCCATGTAGCTAGCTGTTTTTACATGGATATGTTGGACTCATCAGCCATGTAGCTAGCTGTCTCTTCATGAACATGTTGGACTCATCTGTCTTGTAGCTACTCCCCTCTATATACACATGTTGGACTCGTCTGCCTTGTAGCTATATCCCAATATATGGACATGTTGGACTCACCTGCCATGTAACTAATACTCTGTATATGGACATGTAGGACTCATCTGCCATGGAGTTAGAACTCTGTATATGGAAATGTGGCACTACTCTACCGTGTTGCTAGCTCTGTGTGTATGGATATTTTGTACTCGTCTGCCATGTAGCTAGCTCTCTGTGCACGGATATGTTCGACTGATCTGCCTTTTAGGTAGCTCTCTGTATATGAACGTGTTGGACTTGTCTGCCATGCAGGTCGATATCTATATATGGATATCTTGGACTCATCAGTCATACAGCCAGCTCTCTCTGCATGTACATATTGGACTAATCTACCTTGTAGAGAGTCCTCTATATATAAACATGTTGGACTCATCTGCAATGTATCTA
>NW_006408791.1:2388808-2390573 GCF_000296735.1 Chrysochloris asiatica | reverse complement strand
GAAACCCTGTACAGGGTCGCTATGGGTCGGACCCGACTCGATGGCACTTAACAACAACAACAACAACAGCCTTGTAGATAGCACTCTGTGCATGGATATGTTGGAATGATCTGCTGTGTAGGTAGCTCTCTATATATGAACATGTTGGACTTGTCTGTCATGTAGCTAGACCTTTGTATAAGGATTTGTTGGACTAATCAGCCATGTAGCCAGCTCTGTCTGCATGACTATGTTGGACTCATTTGCCTTGCAGCAAGTCTTCTATATATATATACACATGCTGGGCTCATCTGCCATGTAGATAAATCTCAGTATATGGACATGTAAGACTCATCTGCCATGTAGCTAGCTCTCAGGATATGGACATGTTGGACTCATTAGCCATGGAGAGATAACTCTGTATATGGATTTGTGACACTACTCTACCATGCTGTTAGCTTTGTGTATATGGATATATTGTACTCATCTGCCATGTAGCTAGCTCTCTATGCATGGATATGTTGGACTGATATGCCATGTAGGTAGCTCTCTGTATATGAACATGTTGGACTTGTGTGCCATGTAGCTAGATCTCTGTATATGGATATGTTGGACTCATCAGCCATGTAGTGGGCTCTCTCTGCTTGAACATCTTGAACTCATCTACCTTGTAGCTGGTCCTCTCTATATAAACATGTTGGACTCATCTGCCATGTAGCTAAATCTCAGTATATCGACAAGTTGGATTTATCTGCCATCTAGCTAATAGTCTGTTTATGGAGATTTTGGACTTCTCTTCCATGTAGCTAGCTCTCAGTATATAGACATGTTGGACTCATCTCCCATGGAGCTAGAACTCTGTATATGGAAATGTGGCAGTACTCTGCCGTGTTGCTAGCTCTGTGTATATGGACCTATTGGACTCGTATACCATGTAGCTAGCTCTCTGTGCATGGATATGTTGGACTGATCTGCCATAAAGGTAGCTCTCTGTATATGAACATTTTGAACTTGTGTGCCATGTAGCTAGATCTCTGTATGTGGATAAATTGGATTCATCAGTTAAGTAGCCAGCTCTCTGCATGAACATATTGGACTCATCTGCCTTGAAGCTAGTTCTCTATATATACACATGTTGGACTCATCGGCCATGTAGCTAAATCTCAATATATGGACATGTTGGACTCTTCTGCCATGTAGCTAAATCTCAGTATATGGACATGTTAGACTCATCTGCCATGAAGCTAGCTCTCAGTATATGGACACGTTGGACTCATCTGCCATGGAGCTAGAACTCTGTATATGGAAATGTGGAAACCGTGCTGCTAGCTCTGTGTATATGGATATATTCGACTCGTCTGCCATGTAGCTAGCTCACTGTGCGTGGATATGTTGGACTAATCTGCAATGTAGGTAGCTATCTGTATATGAACGTGTTGGACTTGTGTGCCATGTAGCTAGATCTCTGTATATGGATATGTTAGACTCATCAGCCATGTAACCAGCTCTCTCTGCATGAACTTGTTGAACTCATCTGCCTTGTAGCTAGAACTGTGTAATCGGAAATGTGGCTATATTCTGCCATGTCACTAGCTCTCTTTATATGGACATTTTAAATTCATCTGCCAAGTAGCTAGCATTCTGTGCATGGATATGTTGGACTGATCTGCCATGTAGATAGTACTTTGTATATGACCATATTGGACTTCTCTGCAATGTAGCTAGCACTTTAAATATACCCATTTGGACACATCTGCCATGTAGCTAACTCTCAATATATGGACAC
>NW_006408791.1:2363518-2378138 GCF_000296735.1 Chrysochloris asiatica | reverse complement strand
GGCTCCTGGAACAGCTGAGTGTCTTGATCCAGAAAATAATGAATTTCTGGATTCTCCTGCAAATTCCCCAACTATAAACCCTCCGAACCTCCAAACATACCTTTATACTTGTTACATGTAGCTAGCTCACTGTAAATGGATATGTTGGACTGATCTGTCAAGTACTTACCACTCTATATAGGAATATATTGGACTTGTCTGCCATGTATCCAGCTCTAAGTATATGGACATGTAGGACTCATCAGCCATGCAGCCAGATCTCTATGTATGAACATGTTGGACTCATCTGCCTTGTAGTGAGCCCTCTAAAAATACACATGTTGGACTCATCTGCCATGTAGCTAACTCTCAGTATATGGACATAATGGACTCATCTGCCATGTAGCTATTATTCTGTATATGGACATGTTGGATTACTCTGCCATGTAGCTAGCTCTCAGTATATGGACATGTGGGACACATCTACCATGTAGCTTGAACTCTGTAGATGGAAATGTTGCCCTACTCTGTCATGTGGCTAGCTCTCTGATTTGGACATATTGGATTTGTCTGCCTTGTAGCTAGCTCTATGTATATGGATATGTTGAACTGATCTACCATGTATGTAGCTCTGTCTATATGAATATATGGGACTCATCTGTCTTGTAGCTAACACTCCGTATATGTACATGTTCTACTCCTCTGCTATGTAGCTAGTACTCTGTATATGGACATGTTGGGCTATTCTGCCATTTAGCTACCTCTCAGTATATGCACTTGTTGGACTCATCTGCCATGTAGCTAGAACTCTGTATATGGAATTGTTGCACTACTCTGGCATATAGATGGCTCACTGTATATGGACACGTTGGACTGATCTGCCATGTAGCTAGAACTCTATATATGGAAATGTTTCACTACTGTTCCATGTAGCAAGCTCTCTGAATATGGACATTTTGGACTCGTCTGCCATGTAGCTAGCTCTCGTAGCTCTGTCTATATGGACATTTTGTACTCGTTTGCCATGTAGCTAGCTCTCTGTACATGGATATGTTGAACTGATCTGCCATGTAGGTAGTTATCTGTATATGAACCTATTGGGCTTGTGTGCCATGTAGCTAGCTCTCAGTATAAGGACATGTTGGACTCATCAGCCATGTAGCCAGCTCTCTCCATATGAACATGTGGGACTCATCTGCCTGTGGCTAGTCCTCTATATATACACATGTCGGACTCATCAGCCATGTATACAGCTCTCTGTGTATGAACATGTTGGACTCATCTTACTTGTAGCTAGCCCTATAAATATATACATGTTGGATTCATCTGTCATGTAGTTAACTCTCAGTATATGAACATGTTGTACTCATCTATCATGTAGCTAGTACTCTGTATATGGACATGTTGGACATCTCTGCCATGTAACTATCTCTCAGTATATGGACACGTAAGACTCATCTGTCATTTAGCTAGAACTCTGTATATGGAAATGTTGCACTACACTGCCATGTAGCTTGTGTTGTGTCCATTGATATGTTGGACTGATCTGCCATGTAGGCAGCTCTCTGTACATGAACATATTGGACTTGTTTGTCATGTCGCTAGCTCTCAATATATGGACATGTTGGACTCATCAGCCATGTAGCCAGCTGTCTGTGTATGAACATGTTCATTCATCTGCCTTGTAACGAGCCCTCTAAATATACACATGTTGGACTCATCTGCCATGTAGCTAACTCTCAGTATAGGGACATGATAGACTCAATACCATGTAGCTATTACTCTGTATATGGACATGTTGGACTACTCTGCTGTGTAGCTGGCTCTCAGTATATTGGCACGTTGGACTCATCTGCCATGAAGCTAAATCTGTGCATATGGCAATGTTGCACGACACTGACATGTAGCTAGCTCCCTGTATATGGTCATATTGGATTAATCTGTCAGTAGCTAGAACTCCGTAGATGGAAATGTTGCACTACTCTGCCATGTAGATAGCTCTCTGTGTAAGGATATATTGGACTTGTCTGCCATGTAGCTAGCTCTCTCTACATGGATATGGTGGATTGATCTGCCGTGTAGGTAGTCAGGATATGAACATATTGGCCTTGTTTGCCATGTAGCTAACTCTCTGAATGTGGATATATTGGACTGATCTGCTATGTAGTTAGCTCTCTGTATCTGACGCTATTGGACTTGTCAGCCATGTAACTAACCGTGTAAATATACACATCCTGGACTCATCTGCCCCGTAGCTAACTTTCAGTATATGGACTTGTTGGACTCATCAGCCTTGTAGTTAGCCCTCTAAATATCCACATGTTGGACTCATCTCCATGTAACTAACTCTGTGTAAATAGACATATTGGACTCATCATCCATGTAGGTAGAACTCTGTATATGGAAATGATGCACTACTCTGCCATGTAGCTAGCTCTCTGTATAGGGACATTTTGGACTCATCTGTAATGTAGCTACCTCTTTCTGCATGGATAAGTTGAACTGATCTGCCATGTAGGTTGCTCTCTGTATATGAACATATTGGACTTGTCTTCCATGTAGCTAGCTCTCAGTATATGGACATGTTGGACTTTTCAGCCATATAGCCAGCTCTCTCTGTATGAACATGTTGGACTCATCTGCCTTGTAGCCACTCCTCTATATATACACATGTTGGACTCATCTGCAATTTTGCTAGTTCTCTGTATATGGACATGTGGGACTCATCGGCCATGTAGCCAGATCTCTGTATGAACATATTGGACTCATCTGCCTTGTAGCTCATTCTCTATATATACACATGTTGGACTCATCTGCCATGTAGCTAACTATCAGTATATGGACATATCGGACTCATCAGCCATGTAGACATCTCTCTGTGTATGAACATGTTGGTGTCATCTACCATGTAGTTAATTCTCAGTATATGGACATGCTGGACTGCTCTTCCATGTAGGTAGTTCTCTGTATATGAACATATTGGACTTGTCTGCCATAAAACTAGCTCTCTGTATATGGACATGTGGAACTCATCTGCCATGTAACCAGCTTTCTCCGTATGAACATGTTGAATTCATCTGACTTGCAGCTGGTCCTCTATATATACACATGTTTGAATCATCAGCCATAAAGCCAGCTCTTTCTCTGTGAACATGTTGGACTCATCTGCCTTGTATCTACTCTTCTATATATACACATTTTGGACTCATCTACCATGTAGATTGCTCTCTGTGTAAGGATATGTGGACTGATCTGTCATGTAGGTAGCTGTCTGTATATGAACATATTGGACTTGTCTGCCATGTCACTACATCACTGTGTATGGATATGTTGGCCTCATCAGCCATGTAGCCAGCTCTCACTGCATGAACATGTTGGACTCATCTGCCTTGTAGCTAGTTCTCTATATATATACATGTTGGACTCATCTGCCATGTAGCTTACTCTCAGTATATGGACATGTTGGACTCATCTGCCATCTAGCTAGTCCTCTGTATATGATCATGTGATACTCATCTGCCATGTAGTTAGCTCTCTGTATATGGACATGTGGAACTCATCTGCCGTGTAGCCAGCTTTCTCCGTATGAACATGTTGGACTCATCTGCCTTGTAGCTGGTCCTCTATATAAACACATGTTTGAATCATCAGCCATAAAGCCAGCTCTTTCTGTGTGACCATGTTGGACTCATCTGCCTTGTATCTACTCCTCTATATATACACATTTTGGACTCATCTGCCATATAGCTAACTCTCAGTATATGGACATGTTGAACTCATCTGCCATGTAGCTCATACTCTGTATATGGACAGCTGGGAATACTCTGCCAAGGAGCTAGCTCTCTGTACATGGCATTTTGGAATTGTCTGCCATGTATTTACCTCTCTGTGCATGAATATGTTGGACTGACCTGCCACTTAGGTTGCTCTCTGTATATGAACATATTGGATTTGTCTGCCAATTAGCTAGATCTCTGTATATGGACATATGGGACTCATCAGCCATGAAGCCAGCTCTCTCCGTGTGAACATGTCTTTATTTGGTCATTTTGGACCCATCTACCATGTAGCTAGCTCTCTCTGCATGGATATGTTGAACTGATCTGCCATGTAAGTAGCTCTCTGTATATGAACATATTGGACTTGTCTGCCATGTTGCTAGCTCTCTGTATATGGACATGTTGGACTCATTAGCCATGTAGCCAGCTCTCTCTATATGAACATGTTGAACTCCTCTGCCTTGTACCTAGTCCTCTATATATACACATGTTGGATTGATCTGTCATGTAGCTAACTCTTAGAATATGGACATGTTGGACTCATCTACCATGCAGCTAGTACTCTGTATATGGACATGTTGGATTCATCTACCATGAAGCTATCTCTCTGTTTATGGACATGTGGGACTCATTAGCCACATAGCCAGCTTTCTCTGTATGAACCTGTTGGACTCATCTGACTTGTAGCTGGTCCTCTATATATACACATGTTTGAATCATCGGCCATTAAGCCAGCTATTACAGTGTGAACATGTTGGACTCATCTGTCTAGTATCTACTCCTCTATATATACACATGTTGGACTAATCTGCCATATAGCTAACTCTCAGTATATGGACATGTTGGACTCATCTGCATGTAGCTAATACTCTGTATATGGACATGTTGGACTAATCTGCCATGTAGTTAGCTCTCTGTATATGGACATGTAGGACTACTCTGCCAAGTAGTTAGCTCTCAGTATATAAACACATTGTACTCATCTGCCATGTAGCTAGAACTCTGTATTTGGAAATGTCCCACTACTCAGCCATCTTGGTAGCTCTCTGTATATGGACATTTTGGACTTGTCTGCCATGTAGCCAGCTCTCTGTGCATGGATATGTTGGAGTGATCTTCCATGTAGGTAGCTCTCTATATATGAACATATTGGACTTATCTGCCATGTAGCTAACTCTCAGTATATGGACATGTTGGACTCATCTGCCATGTAGCTAGCAGTCTGTATATGGATAAGTTGGAAAACTCTGCCATGTAGCTCCCTCTCAGTAGATAGACATTTTTGACTCATCTGCCTTGTAGGTAGAACTCTGTATATGGAAATGTTGCACTACTTTACCATGTAGCTAGCTTTCTGTATATGGACATTGTGGAATCGTCTGCCATGTAGCCAGCTCTCTGTGCATGGATATGATGGACTGACTCACCATGTAGCTAGCTCTCTGTATATGGACATGTTGGACTCATCAGCGATGTAGCCAGCTCCCTTTGTTTGATCATATTGCAGTCATCTGCCTTGTAGCTAGTCCTCTATATATACACATGGTGGACTCCTCTGCCATGTATCTAACTCACATTATATGGACATGTTGGACTCATCTTCCATGTAGCTAGTATTCTGTATATGTACATGTTGGACTACTCTGCTGTGTAGCTAGCTGTGAGTATATGGACACATTAGACTCATCTGCCATGTAGCTAGAACTCTTTATATGGAAATAGTGCACAACTCTGCCATGTAACAAGATACCTGTGTACGGAAATTTTGGACTCATCTGCCACCTAGTTAGCTCTCTGTGCATGGATATGTTGGACTGATCTGCCATGTAGTTAGTTCTCTGTATATGAACACATTGGACTTCTCTGTCATGTAGTTATCTCTTGGTATATGGACAAGTTGGACTCATCAGCCATGTAGCGAGCTCTCTCTGTATGAACATGTTGGACTCATCTGCCTTATAGCTAGTCCTCTATATATACATATGGTGGACTCATCTGCCATTTAGATAACCCTCAGTATATAGACACGTTGGACTCATCTGCCATGGAGCTAGAACTATGTATATGGAAATGCTGCACTTCTCTGCCATGTAGTTAACCTTCTGTATATGGACATTTTGGACCTGTCTGCCATGTAACTATCTCTCTGTGCATGGAAATGTTGGACTGATCTGCCATGTAGTTAGCTCTCTGTATATGAACATATTGGACTTGTCTGCCATGTAGCAATCTCTCTGTATATGCAAATGTTGGAATCATGAGCCATGTAGCCAGCTCTCTCTGTATGAACATGTTGAACTCATCTAGCTTGTAAGTAGTCCTTTATATATTCACATGTTTTACTCATCTGTCATGTAGCTAGCTCTCATTATAGGGACATGTTGGATTCATCTGCCATGTAGCTAGTGCTCTGTATTTGGACATGTTGGACTACTCTGCCATGTAGCTAGCTCCCAGTATATGTACACGTTGGACTCATCTGACATGTAGCTAGAACTCTGTATATGGAAATGTTGCACTACTTTGCCTTGTAGCTAGCTCTCTGTATATGGACATTTGGGAATCTTATGCCATGTAGCTAACTCTCTGTATATGGACATGTTGGACTCATCAGCCATGGAACCAGCTCTCTCTGTATGAGCATGTTGAACTCATCTGCCTTGTAGCTAGGCCTCTATATATACACATGGTGGACTCATCTGCCATGTAGCTAACTCACAGTATGTGCACGTGTTGGACTACTCTGCCATGAAGCTAATTCACAATATATGGACACATTGGACTCATCTATCATGTAGCTAGAACTCTGTATATGGAAATGTTGCACTATACTGCCATGTAGCTAGCTCTCTGTATATGGACATTTTGAACTCATCTAACAAGTAGCTAGCTCACTGTGCATGGATATGTTGGACTGATCTGCCCTGTAGATAGCTCTCTGTATAAGAACATATTTGACTTGTCTGCCATGTAGCTAGCTCTCTGTGCATGGATATGTTGGACAGATCTACCATGTAGGTAGCTCTCTGTATATGAACATATGGGACTCATCAAACATGAAGACATCTAACTCTATGAACATGTTGCACTCATCTGCCTTGTGGCTACTCTTCTATATATTCACATGTTGGATTTATAGGCAATGTAGCTAATTCTCAGTATATGGACATGTTGGCTCATCTGCCATGTAGCTAGAACTCTGTATATGGAAATGTTGGACTACTCTGCCATGTCGTTAGCGCTCTGTCCATGGACATTTTGGACTTGTCTTCCATGTAGCTACCTCTCTGTGTATGGACATGTTGGACTCCTCAGCCATGTAGCCATCTCTCTGTGTATGAACATGTTTGAGTCATCTGCCTTGTAGCTAGTCCTCTCTATATATACACATGATGGACGTATCTGCCATGTAGCTATCAGTATGTGGACATGTTGGGCTCATCTGTCATGTAGCTAGTACTCTGTATATGGAAATGTTGGTTTACTGTGTCTTGTAGCTACCTCTCAGTATATGGACACAATGGACTCATCTACCTTGTGGGCTAGAACTCTGTATATGGAAATGTTGCACTACTCTGCCTTGTAGCTAGCTTTCTCTATATGGATATTTTGGATTCGTCTGCCATGTCGTTGGCTCTCTGTGCATGGGTATGTTCGACTGATCTGCAATGTAGGTAACTCTCTAAATATGAACATATTGGACTTGTCTGCCATGTAGCTATCTCTTGGTAAATGGACATGTTGGACTCATCAGCCATGTACCCAGCTCTCTCTGTACGAACATGCTGGATTCATCTTCCTTGTAGCTAGTCCTCTATATATCCTCATGTTGCACTCATCTGCCATGTAGCTAACTCTCAGTATGTGGACAGGTTGGATTCATCTTCCATGCAGCTAGTACTCTGAATACGGATATGTTGGAATCATCTGCCATGTAGCTAGCTATTTCTGTATTTGAATATGTGAGTTTCATCAGCCATGAAGCCAACTCTCTCTATATGAACATGTTGAACTCATCTGCCATTTAGCTAGTCCTCTATATATACACATGTTGGACTCATTTGCCATGTAGCTATCTCTCAATATATGAACATGTTGGACTCCCCTCCATGTAGCTAATACTCTGTATATGGACATGTTGGACTACTCTGCCATGTAGTTAGGTCTCATTATATGGACTCGTTGGACTTGTATGTCATGTAGGTTGCTCTCTGTGCATGGATATGTTGGAATGATCTGCCATGTAGGTAGCTCTCTGTATATGAACATATTGGATTTGTCAGACATGTAGCTCACTCTCTGTATATGGACATGTTGGACTTATAAGCCATGTAGCTAGTACTCTGTGTAGGAATATGTTGGGCTCATTTGCCTTGTAGCTACTCCTGTAAATATACACATGTTCAGTCATCTGTCATGTAGCTAACTCTCAGTATATGGACATGTTGGACTCATCTGCCGTGTAGCTAGTACTCTGTATATGGGCATGTTGGAGGACTCTGCCATGTTGCTAGCTCTCAGTATATGGAGACGTTGGACTCATCTGCCATGTAGGTAGAACATTGTATATGGCAATGTTTCACTACTCTGCCATGTAGCTAGTTCTCTGTATATGGAGATTTTGCACTCATCTGCCATGTAGCTATCTCTCTGTTCATGGATATGTTGAATTGATCTGCCATGTAGGTAGCTCCCTGTATATGAACATATTGGACTTCTCTGCCATGTAGCTAGATCTCAGTATATGGACATGTTGGACTCATTACCCATGTAGCTAGCTCTCAGTATATGGCCATGTTGGACTCATCTGCCATGAAATTACAACTCTGTATTTGAAAATCTTGGACTACTCTGCCATGTAGCTAGCTCTTTCTATATAGACATTTTGCACTTGTCTGCCATGTAGCTAACTCTCTGTGCATGGATATGTTGGACTGATCTGTCATGTAGGTAGCTCTCTATAGATGGACATGTTGGACTCATCTGCCATGTAGCTAACTCTCAGTATATGGAAATGTTGGACTCATCTGCCATGTAGCTGGTTCTCTGTATATGGACATGTTGGACTCATCTGCCATGTAGCTAGCTCTCTGTATATGGACATGTGGGGCTCATCAGACATGTAGCCAGTTTCCTCCGTATGAACATGTTGGACTCATCTAACTTGTAGTTAGTCCTCTATATATACACATGTTTGAATCATCAGCCATAATGCCAGGTCTTTCTGTGTGAACATGTTGGACTCATCTGCCTTGTATCTACTCCTCTATATATACACATGTTGGACTTATCTACCATGTAGCTAAATCTCAGTATATAGACATGTTGGACTCATCTGCCATGTAGCTTGAACTCTGTACATGGAAATTTTCACTACTCTGCCATGGAGCTAGCTCTCTATATATGGACATTTTGGACTCGTCTACCATGTAGCTTGCTCTCTGTGCATGGATATGTTGGAGTGATCTGCCATTTATTTAGCTCTCTGTATATGAACATATTGGATGTGTCCTCTATATATACATATGTGGGACTCTCTCTGTTTATGGACATGTTGTACTCATCAGTCATGTAGCCAGCTATCTCTGTACGAACATATTGGACTCATCTGTCTTGTAGCTACTCCTCTAAATATACACATGTTGGACTCATCTGCCACGTATCTAACTCTCAGTATATGGACGTGTTGGACTCATCTGCCATTTAGCTAGTACTCTGTATATGGACATGTTGGAGTACTCTATCATGTAGCTATCTCTCAGTATATGGAAATGTGGCACTACTCTGCCATGTAGCTAGCTCTCTGTATATGGTCATGTGGGACTCATCAGCCATGTAGCCAGCTTTCTCCGTATGAACATGTTGGACTCATCTGCTTTTAAGCAAGTATTCTATATGTACACATGTTTGAATCATTGGCCATAAAGCCAGCTCTTTCTGTGTGAGCATGTTGGGCTCATCTGCCTTGTATCTACTCCTCTATATATACACATGTTGGACTCATCTGCCATATAGCTAACTCTCAGTGTATGGACATGTTGGACTCATCTGCCATGTAGCAAGTACTCTGCATTTGCACATGTTGAACTACTCTGCCATCAAGCTAGCTCTCAGTATATGGAAACGTTGGACTCACCTGCAATGTAGCTCAAACTCTGTACATGGAAATGTTGTACTACTCTGCCACAGAGCTAGCTGTCTGTTTGTGAACATTTTGGACTTGTCTGCCAATGTAACTAGCTCTCTTTGCATGGATATGTTGGACTGATCTGCAATGGACTCATCAGCCATGTAGTCATCTGTATGTGTATGAACATGTTGGATTCATCTGCCTTGTAGCAAGCCCTCTAATTATACACAGGTTGGACTCATCTGCCATGTAGGTAACTCTGAGAATCTGCACACGTTGGATTCATCTGCCATGTAGCTAGAACTCTGCATATGGAAATGATGCACTACTCTGCCATATAGCTAACTCTCTGTATATTGACACGTTGGCCTCATCTGCCATGTAGCTAGAACTCGGTATATGGAAATGTTGCACTACTCTGCCATGTGGACATTTAGGACTCGTCTGCCAATAGCTAGCTTTCTGTACATGGATATGTTTGACTGATGTGCTATGTAGTTAGTTCTCTGTATATTAAGATATTGGACTTGTCAGCCATGTAGGTAGCCCTCATAATATGCACATGTTGGACAGACCTGCCACGTAGCTATCTCTCAGTATATGGACATGTTGGACTTATCTGCCATGTAGCTAGAAATCTGTATATTGACATATTGGACTCGTCTGCCATGTAGCTAGCTCTCTGTTCACATATATGTCGGACTGATCTGCCATGTAGGTAGCTGCCTGTATATGAACATTTTGGACTTGTCTGCCATGTAGGTAGCTCTCAGTATATGGACATGTTTTACTCATCAGCCAAGTAGCAAGCTTTCTGTGTATGAACATGTTGGACTCATCTGCTTTGTAGCTAATCCTCTATATATACATATGTGGGACTCATTTGCCATATAACTATTACTCTGTGTATGGATATGTTGGACTACTCTGCCACGTAGGTAGCTCTCAGTATATGGACATGTTGGACTCATTTGCCATGTAGCCAGTACTCTTTATATGGATATTTTGGACTCATCTGCCATGTAGCTAGCTCTCAGTATATGGACACGTTCGATTCATCTGCCATGTAGCTAGCACTCTGTATACGGAAATGATGCTATACTCTGCCATGTAGCTAGCACTTTGCATATGGACACGTTGGCCTCATCTGCCATGTGCTAGAACTTGGTATAAGGAAATGTTGCACTACTCTGCCATGTAGCTAGCTCTCTGTATGTGGACATTTTGGACTCGTCTGCCATTAGCTAGCTCTCTGTACATGGATACGTTGGACTGATCTGCTATGTAGTTAGCTGTCTGTATATGAAGATATTGGACTTGTCTGTCATGTTGCTAGCCCTCTAAATATACACGTTTTGCACTCATCTGCCAGCTAGTTAACTCTCAGTATATGGATATGTTGGACTCATCTGCCATGTATCGAGCTCTCTGTGTATGATGATATTGTACTCATCTGCCTTGTACCTAGCCCTCTAACTATAGACAGATTGGACTCATCTGCCATGTTGCTAACTCTCAGTATATATACATGTTGGACTCATCAGCCTTGTAGCTAGAACTTTGTATATGGAAATGTTGCACTACTCTTCCATGTAGCTAGCTCTCTGTATATGGACATTTTGGACTCGTCTGCCATGTAGCTAGCTCTCTGTACACGGATATGTTGGACTGATCTGCCATGTAGGTAGCTCTCTGTATATAAACATATTGGAGTTGTTTGCCATGTAACTAGCTCTCAGTATATGGACATGTTCAACTCATCAGCCATGTAGCCAGCTTTCTGTGTATGAACATGTTGGACTCATCTGCCTAGTAGTTAGTCCTCTGTATATACACATGTTGGACTCATCTGCCATGTAGCTAGCTCTCTGTATATGGACATACTGAACTCATCTGCAATGTAGCTAGTACTCTGTATATGGACATGTTGGACTACTCTGCCATGTAGCTAGCTCTCAGTATATGGACACGTTTGAATCATCTTCCATGTAGCTAGAACTCTGTACATGGAAATGATGCACTACTCTGCCATGTAGGTAACTCTCTGTATATGGACATTTTGTACTCGTCTGCCATGTAACTAACACTCTGAGCATGGATATGTTGGACTGATCTGCCATATGGGTAGCTCTCTGTATATTGACATGTTGGAGTAATCAGCCATGTAGCCAGCCCTCTCTGTATGAACATGTTTGACTCATCAGCCTTGTAGCTAGTGGTCTATATGTACACATGTTGGACTCATTTGCCATGTAGCTATCTCTCAATACATGGACATATTGGACTCATTTGCCTTGTAGCAAGTCTTCTATATATATGCATGTTGGACTCAACTGCCATGTAGCTCACTCTCAGTACATGGACATGTTGGACTAATCTGCCATGTAGGTAGTACTCTGTATGTGGACATTTTGGACTACACTGCCATGTAGCTAGCTCTCTGTACATGGTTCTGTTGGGATGCTCTATTATGTAGGTAGCTCTCTGTGTATGAAGATATTGGATTTCTCTTCCTTGTAGCTAGCCCTCTAAATATACACATGTTGGACTAATCTGCCATGTAGCTAACTCTCTATATCTGGACATGTTGGAATCATCTGACATGTAGCCATCTCTCTGTTATGAACATGTTTGGCTCATCTGCCTTAAAGCTATCCTTCGAAATATACACATGTTGGACTCATCTGCCATGTGACTAATGCTTAATATTTGGATTTGTTGGACTCATGTGCCATGTAGCAATTACGATGTATATGGACATGTTGGACTACTCGGCCATGTAGCTAGCTCTCACTATATGGACATGTAGCTTGAACTCTGTTTATGGACATGTTGCACTACTCTGCTGTGTAGGTAGCTCTCTGCATATGAACATGTTAGTCTTGTCTGCCATTTAGCTAGCTCTCAGTGTATGGACATGTTGTTCTCATCAGTCATGTAGCCACCTCTCTGTGTATGAACATGTTGGACTCATCTGGCTTGTAGCTAGCCCTCTAAATATACACATGTTGGATTAATCTACCATGTAGCCAAATCTCAGTATATGGACATGTTGGACTCCTGTGCCCTTAGCTAGTACTCTGTATATGGACTTATTGGTCTACTCTGCCATGTAGCTAGCTCTCAGTATATGGATACATTGGACTCATCTGCAATATAGCTACAACTCTGTATATGGAAATGTGGTACTAGTCTGCCATGTTGATAGTTCTGTTTACATGGATAAGTTGGACTAAAATGCCATGTACCTTGAACTCTGTATATGGAAATATTGCACTACTCTGCTAAGTTGCTAGTTCTGTGTACATGGATATGTGGGTCTGATCTACCATGTAGGTAGCTCTCTGTACATGAACATATTGGACTTTTCTGCCATATAGCTAGCTCCCAGCATATGGACATGTTGGACTCATCAGCCATGTAGCCATCTGTCTGTGTATGAACATGCTTGATTCATCAGCCTTGTATCGAGCACTGTAAATATACACATGTCTGATTCATCTGCCATGTAGCTAACTCTCAGTATACAGACATGTTGGACTCGTCTGCCATGTAGCAAGCTCTCTGTATATGGACTTATTGGACTTATCAGACATGTAGCCAACTTTTTGTGTATGAACATGTTGGACAAATCTGCCTTGTAGTTAGCCCTCTAAATATACACATGTTGGATTCATCTGCTATGTGTCTGACTCTCAGTATATGGACATGTTGGACTCATCTGCCTTATAGCTAGTACTATGTATATGGAAATGTTGCATTACTCTGCCATGTAGCTAGTTCTCTGTATGTGGACATTTTGGACTCGTCTGCCATGTAGATAGCTCTCTGTAAATGGATATGTTGGACTGATGTGCCAGGTAGGTAGCTCTCGGTATATGAACATATTGGACTTGTCTTTCATGTAGATAGCTTTCAGTATAGGGACGTACTGGACTCAGCAGCCATGTAGCCAGCTCTCTGTGTATGAACATGTTGGACTCATCTACATTGTAGTGAGTCCTTTAAATATACATATTTTGGACTCATCTGCCATGTAGCTAACTCTCAGTATATGGACATGTAGGACTTATCTGCCATGTAGCTATAACTGTGTATATGGAAATGTTGCACTACTCTGCAATGTAGGTAGCTCTCTGGATATGGACATTTTGGACTCCTCTGCCTTGTAGCTAGTTCTCTGTAAATGGATATATTGGACTGATCTGCCATGTAGGTAGCTCTCTGTATATGAAGTTATTGGAGTTGTCTGTCATGTAGCTAACTCTGTGTACATGGATATGTTGGATACATTTGCCATGTAGCTAATTCTCAGTATATGGACATATTAGACTCATCTTCCATGTAGCTAGAACTCTATATATGGAAATGTTGCACTACTCTGCCATGTAGCTAGCTGTCTGTATATGGACATGTTGGACTGATCTGCCATGTAGCCAGAACTCTGTATATGGAAATGTTGCACTGCTCTGCCACGTAGCTAGCTCTCTCTATATGGACACGTTGGACTCATCTGCCATGTGGCTTGAACTCTGTATATTGAAATGTTGCATTACACTGCCATATAGCTAGCTTCCTGTATATGGACATTTTGGACTCGTCTGATGTTTAGCTAGCTCTCTGTACATGGAAATATTGAACTGATCTGCCATGTAGGTAGCTCTCTGTATATGAACATATTGGACTTGTCTGCCATGTAGCTAGCTCTCAGTATATGTACATGTTGGACTCA
>NW_006408791.1:2357015-2363418 GCF_000296735.1 Chrysochloris asiatica | reverse complement strand
TATATGTTGGACTCATCTGCCATGTAGCTAGTACTCTGAATATGGACATGTTGGACTCATCTTCCATGTAGCTAGAACTCTGTATATGGAAAAGTTGCACTACTCTGCCATGTAGTGAGCACTCTATATATGGAAATTTTGGACTCGTCTACCATGTAGCTAGCTCTCTATGCAAGGATATGTTGGACTGATCAGCCATTTTGGTAGCTCTCTGTATATGAACATATTGGACTTGTCTGCCATGTAGCTAGATCTCTCTGTATGGATATTTTGGACTCATCAGGCATGTAGCCAGCTCTCTCTGCATTAATATGTTGGACTCATCTGCCTTACAGCTAGTCCTCGATATATACACATGTTGGACTCATCTGCCATGTAGCTAAATCCCAGTATATGGACATGTTAGACTCATCTACCATATAGCTAGCTCTCATAATATGGACACGTTGGACTCATCTGCAATGGAGCTAGAACTCTGTATATGGAAATGTGGCACTTCTCTGCCATGCTGATAACTCTGTGTATATGGATATATTGGACTCGGCTGCCATGTAGCTAGCTCTTTTTATATGGATATGTTGGACTCATCAGACATGTAGCCAGCTGTCTCTTCATGAACATGTTGGACTCATCTGCCTTGTAGCAAGTTCTCTCTATAAACACATGTTGGACTGATCTGCCATGTAGTTAGCTCTCTGAATATGAACAAGTTGGACTGTGTGCCATGTAGCTAGATCTCTGTATATGTATATGTTGGTCTCATCAGTAATGTAGCTAGCTGTCTCTGCATGAACATGTTGAACTCATCTTCCTTGTAGCTAGTCCTCTGTATATACACATGTCGGACTCATCTGCCATGTAGCTAGAACTGTGTATGTGGAAATGTGGCACTACTCTGCCATGTCGCTAGCTCTCCTCATATGGACATTTTAGATTCGTCTGCCAAAAAGCTAGCTCTCTATGCATGGATATGTTGGACTGATCTGCCATGTAGTTAGCGCTTTGTATATGAACATAGTGGACTTTCCTGCCATGTAACTAGCCCTTTAAATATAACCATTTGGACACATCTACCATGTAGCTATCTTTCAATATATGGACACGTTGGACTCATCTGGCACGTAGCTAGTACTCTGTATTTTGAAATGTTGCACTACTCTTCCATATAGCTAGTGTCTGAATATGGACATTTTGGACTCATCTGCCATGTAGCTAGTCCTCTCTAAATACACATGATAGACTCATCTGCCATGTAGCTTAGTCTCAATATATGGACATGTTTGACTCATCTGCCATGTAGCTAATACTCTGAATATGGACATGTTGGACTTCTCTGCCATGTAGCTAGCTCTCAGTATATGGACACGTAGGACTCATCTTCCATGTAGCTAGAACTCTTTATATGGAAAAGTTACACTACTCTGCCATGTAGCTAGCACTCTGTGTATGGAAATTTTGGACTCCTCTGCCTTGTAGCTATCCCTCTGTGCAAGGACATGTTGGACTTATCAGCCATGTAGGTAGCTTTCTTTATATGAACATATTGGACTTGTCTGTCATATAGCTTCATCTCTTTATATGGATATGTTGGACTCATCAGCCATTTAGTCAGTTCTCTGTGCATGAACATGTTGAACTCATCTGCCTTGTACCTAGTCCTCTGTATAAACACAAGTTGGACTCATCTGCCATGTATCTAAATCTAAGTATATGGACATGTTGGACTCATCTGACATGTAGCTAGTATTCTAAATATGGACATGTTGGACTTCTCTGCCATGTAGCTAGCTCATGGTATATGAACACGTTGGATTCATCTGCCATGGAGCTAGAACTCTGTATATGGAAATGTGGCACTACTCTGCCGTGTTGCTAGCTCTGTGTACATGGACATATTGGGATCGTCTGCCATGTAGCGAACTGTCTGTGCATGGATATGTTGGACTGATCTCCCATGTTTTTTGCTCTCTGTATTTGAACATGTTGGAATTGTCTAAGTAGTTAGATCTCTGTTTATGGATATGTTGGATTCAACAGCCTTGTAGGCAGCTCTGTCTGATTGAACATGTTGGACTCATCTGTCTTGTAGCTAGTCCTCTATATACACACATGTTGGACTCATCTGCCTTGTAGCTAGCTCTCTAAATATACACATTTGGACACATCTTCCATGTAGCTAAATCTCAGTATATGGACATGTTGGACTGATCTGCCATGTAGATAGAACTCTGTATATGGAAATGGTGCACTACTCTGCCATGTTGCTTGCTCTCTGTATATGGACATTTTGGACTCGTCTGCCATGTAGCTAGCTCTCTGTGCATGGATATGTTGGACTTATCTGCCATATAGGTAACTCTGTATATGAACTTTTGGACTTGTCTGCCATGTAGCTAGCTCTCAGTATATGGACATGTTGAATTTATCAGCCATGTAGCCAGCTCTCTGTGTAGGAATATGTTGGACACATCTGCCATGGAGCTAGAACTCTGTATATGGAAATGCTGAAGTACTCTGCCATGTCGCTAGCACTCTGTATATGGACATTTTGGACTCATCTGCCATGTAGCTAGCTCTCTGTGTAAGGATATGTTGGACTGATCAGCCATGTAGGAAGCTCTCTGTATATGATCATATTGGACTTGTCTGCCATGTAGCTACATCTCTGTGTATGGAGATGTTGGACTCATCAGCCGCTTAGTCAGTTCTCTCTGCATGAACATGTTGGATTCATCTGCCTTATAGCTAAATCTCAATATATGGACATGTTGGACTCATTTGCCATGAAGCTAGTACTCTGTATATGGACATGTTGGACATCTGTGCCATGTAGCTAGCTCTCAGTATATGGATACGTTGGACTCATCTGCCATGGAGCTAGATCACTGTATACGGAAATGTGGCACTACTCTGACGTGTTGCTAGCTCTGTGTACATGGACATATTGTAAATGGAAATGATGCACTACTCTGTCATGTAGCTAGCACTCTGTATATGGATATTTTGGACTCATCTGCCATGTAGGTAGCTCTCTGTATATGACCATGTTGGACTTGTCTGCCACGTAGCTTCATCTCTGTATATGGCCATGTTGGACTCATCAGCCATGTAGCCAGTTGTCTCTGCATCAACATGTTGGACACATCTGCCTTGTAGCTAGTCCTCTATATATACACATGTTGGACTCATCTGCCATGCAGCTAACTCTCAGTATATGGACATGTTGGACTCATTTGCCATGTAGCTAGTACTCTGTATATGGACATGTTGGACTTCTCTGCCATGTAGCTAGCTCTCAGTATATGGACAGGTAGGACTCATCTTCCATGGAGCTAGATCTCTGTGTATGGAAATGTGGCACTACTCTGCCATGTTGCTAACTCTGTGTACATGCACATATTGGACTCGTCTGCCATGTAGCTAGTTCTCTGTGCATGGATATGTTGGACTGATCTACCATGTAGGTAGTTCTCTGTATATGAACATGTTGGACTCATCTGCCATGTAGTTAGATCTCTGTATATGGATATGTTGGACTCATCAGCCTTGTAGGCAGCTCTCTCTGCATGAACATGTTGGATTCATCTGCTTTGCAGCTAGTCTGCTATATATAGATATGTTGAACTCATCTACCATGTAGCTAAATCTCAGTATATGGACATGTTGGACTTCTCTCCCATGAAGCTAGATATCAGTATATGGACACGTTGGACTCATCTGACATGGAGCTAGAACTCTGTATATGAAAATGTGCCACTACTCTGCCATGTTGTTAGCTCTGCGTATATGGACATATTGGACTTGTCTGCCATGTAGCTAGATCTCTGTATATAGATATGTTGGACTCATCAGCCATATAGTAAGCTCTCTCTGCATGAATATGTTGGACTCATCAGCCTTGTAAATATTCCTGTATATATACACATGTTGGACTCATCTGCCATGTAGCATAATCTCAATATATGGACATGTTGGACTCTTCTGTCATGTAGCTAATACTCTGTATATGGACATGTTGGACTTCTATGCCATGTAGCTAGCTCTCAGTATATGGACACATTGGAATCATCTGCCATGTAGCTCGCACTCTGTATATGGAAATTCTGAAGTACTCTGCATTTTAGCTAGCACTCTGTATATGCACATTTTGGACTCGTCTGCCATGAAGGTAGCTCTCTGTGCCAGGATATGTTGTACTGATCTGCCATGTAGTTAGCTCTCTGTATATGAACATATTGGACTTGTCAGCCATATAGCTACATCTCTGTGTATGGGTATGTTGGTCTCATCAGCCATGAAGCCAGCTGTCTTCATGAACATGTTGGACTCATATTTCTTGTAGCTAGTCCTCTATATAAACACATGTTGGACTCATCAGCCATGTAGTTAAATCTCAGTATATGGACATGTTGGACTCATTTGCCATGTAGCTAATACTCTGTATATGGGCAGGTTGGACTTCTCTGCCATGTAGCTAGCTCTCATTATTTGGATACGTTGGACTCATCTGCCATGGATCTAGATCTCGGTATATGGAAATGTGTCACTCCTCTGTCGTGTTGCTAGTTCTGTGTACATGGACATATTGGACTCGTCTGCTATGTAGCGAGTTCTCTGTGCATGGATGTTTTGGACTTATCTGCCATGTATGTAACTCTCTGTATATAAACATGTTGGATTTGTCTGCCATGTAGCTAGCACCCTGTATATGGACATTTTGGACTCATCTATCATGTAGATTGTTCTCTGTGCATGGATATGTTGGACTGATCTTCCATGTAGGTAGCTCTCTATATATGGACATTTTGGACTCATCTATCATGTAGATTGTTCTCTGTGCATGGATATGTTGGACTGATCTTCCATGTAGGTAGCTCTCTATATATGGACATTTTGGACTCATCTATCATGTAGATTGTTCTCTGTGCAAGGATATGTTGGACTGGTCTGCCATGTAGGTAGCTCTCTGTATATGAACATGTTCATTCATCTGTCTTGTAGCAAGCCCTATAAATATACACATGCTGGACTCATCTCCATGTCACTAACTCTCTATATATAGACATATTTTACTCATCTGACAAGTAGCTAGAACTCTTGATATGGAAATGTTGTACTACTCTGCCATGTAGCTATCTCTCTGTATATGGACATTTGAGCTCGTCTGACATGTAGCTAGCTGTCTGTACATGGATATGTCGGACTGATATGTCATATAGGTATTCTCTGTATATGAACAAATTGGACTTCTCTACCATGAAGCTAGATCTCAGTATATTGGCATGATGGACTCATCTGCCTTGTAGCCAGCCCTCTAAATATACACATGTTGGATTCATCTGCTGTGTAGCAAACTCTCAGTGTATGGACATGTTTGAAACATCTGCCCTGTAGCTAGAACTCTGTATATGCACATGTTGGACTAGTCTGCCATGTAGCTAGCTCTCAGTATATGGATATGTTGGACTCATCTGCCATGGAGAGAGAACTCTGTATATGGAAATGTTGCACTACTCTGCCATGTAGCTAGTTCAGTGTACATGGATATGCTGGACTGATCTGCCATGTAGCTAGCCTTCTGTATATTGACATTTTGGATTTGTATGTCATGTAGCTAGCTCACTGTAAATCGGTATGTTGTACTGATCTGTCATGTAGTTAGTGCTCTATATAGGAACAAATTGTACTTGTCTGCCATGTAGCTAGCTCTCAGTATATGGACACGTTGGACTCATCAGCCATGTAGTCAGCTGTATTTGTATGAACATGTTGGGATCATCTGCCATGTAGCTGACTCTTGGTATAAGGACACATTGGACTCATCTGCCATGTAGCTGGAACTCTGTATATGGAAATGTTTCACTACTCTGCCATGTAGCTAGCTCTCTGAATATGGACATTTTGGGCTTGTCTGCCTTGTAGCTAGAATTCTGTATGTGGAAATGTTGCACTACTCTTCCATGTAGCTTGCTCTCAATATATGGACACTTTGAACTCATCTGCCATGGAGCGAGAACTCTATATACAGAAATGTTGCACTACTCTGCCATGTAGCTAGTTCAGTGTAAATGGATATGTTGGACTGATCTGCCATGTAGCTAACCCTCTGTATATTGACATTTTGGACTCGTATGCCATGTAGCTTGTTGTTGTCGTTGTTGTTGTCAGGTGCCATCGAGTCGGAACTGACTCATAGCGACCGCATGCACAGCAGAACGAAACAATGTTTGATCCTGGGCCAACCTCACTACCGCTGCCACACTTGAGTCCATCAATGATGCTACCTGGCTCATCCATCTTGTTGGGGGTCTTCCTCTTTTTCTCTGACCCTCCACCCTACCCAGCATGACATCCTTCTCCAACGACTGTTTCCTCCGGACAATATGTCCAAAGTAGGAGAGAC
>NW_006408791.1:2353471-2354921 GCF_000296735.1 Chrysochloris asiatica | reverse complement strand
TGTAGGTAGCTCTCTGTATATGAACATATTGGACTTGTCTGCCATGTAGCTAGCTCTCAGTATATGTACATGTTGGACTCATCAGTCATGTAGCTAGCTTTCTCTATATAGACATTTTGGACTTATTTGCCATTTAGGTAGTACTCTGTATATGGGCATGTTGAACTAGTCTGCCATGTAGTTAGCTCTTACTATATGGACCCATTAGAGTCATCTGCCATGTAGCTAGAACTGTGTATATGGAAATGTTGCACTACTCTGTCATGTAGCTAGCTCTCTGTATATGGACATTTTGGACTCATTTGCCATGTAGCTAGCTCTCTGTACATGGATATGTTGGACTGATCTGCTATGTAGGTAGCCTCTGTATATGAAGATATTGGGCTTATGTGCCATGTAGCTATCCTTCTAAATATACACATGTTGGACTCATCTGCCAAGTAGCTAACCCTCAATATGTGCACGTTCAACTCATCTGCTATGTAGGCATTTCTCTGTGTATGAACATGTTTGACTCAAACGCCTTATAGCTATCCGTTTAAATATACACATGCTGGACTCATCTGCCATGTGACTAACTCTTAATAAATGGACATGTTGGGCTCATGTGCCATGTAGCTAGTACGATGTATACGGACATGTTGGACTCTTCTGCCATGTAGCTACAACTCTGTATATTGAAATGTTACATTACTCTGCCATGAAGTTAGCTCTATGTATATGGACATTTTGGACTCGTCTGCAATGTATCTAGCTCTCTGTAAATGAATATGTTGGACTGATATGCCATGTGGGTACCTCTATGTATAAGAACGTATTGGACTTGTCTTTCATGTAGATAGCTCTAAGTATGTGGACATATTCAACTCATCAGCCATGTAGCCAGCTCTCTGTGTATGATCATGTTGGACTCATCTACATTGTAGCGAGTCCTTTAAATATACAGATGTTGGACTCATATGCCATGTAGCTAGAACTCTGTATATGGAAATGGTGCACAACACTGCCATGTAGCTAGCTCTCTGTAAATGGACATTTTGGTATCATCTGCCATGTAGCTAGCTCTCTGTACATGGATATGTTAAACTGATCTGCTATGTATGTAGCTCTCTGTATATGAAGATATTGGAATTCTCTGCCATGTAGTTAGCCTTCTAAATATACACATGTTGGACTCATCTGCTACGTAGCTAACACTCAGTATATGGACATGTTGGACTCATTCCAATCTTGGAATGAACATGTTGGACTCATCTGCCTTGTAACTATCCCTCTAAATATTCACATGTTGGACTCATTTCCCATGTAGCTAACTCTCAGTGTATGGGCATGTTGGATTCATCTTCCATTTAGCTAGAACTCTGTATATGGAAATGTTGCACTACTCTGCCATGTAGCTAGCTCTCTCTATATTGACATGTTGGACTCATCTGCCATGTAGCCAGAACCC
>NW_006408791.1:2343202-2353356 GCF_000296735.1 Chrysochloris asiatica | reverse complement strand
TGGATATATTGGACTCATCTGCCATGTAGCTAGAACTCTGTATATGTGCTATGTGGGTACCTCAAAATGCACATTTTGGTCTCATTTGCCATGTAATATGAACATATTAGACTTGTCTGCCATTTAGCTAGCTCTCAGTATATGGACTCATCAGCCATGTAGCTAGCTTTCTGTGTATGGACATGTTGGACTTATTTGACATTTAGCTAGTACTCTGTATATGGACATGTTGGACTACTCTGCCATGTAGCTAGAACTCTGTTAACATATCTTACTATATGAACACATTGGAGTCAACTGCCATGTAGCTAGAACTATGTATATGGAAATGTTGCACTACTCTGCCATGTAGCTAGCTCTTGCTATATGGACATGTTGGACTCTTCTGCCATGTAACTAGAACTCTGTATATGGAAATGTTGCGCTACTCTGCCATGTAGCTAGCTCTCTGTGTATGGACATTTTGGAATCATTTGCCATGTAGCTAGCCCTCTGTTCATGGATATGTTCGACTGATCTGCTATGTAGGTAGATCTCTGTATATGAAGATATTGGACTTCTCTGCCATGTAGCTAGCTTCTAAATATAATCATGTTGGACTCATCTGCCACGTAGCTAACTCTCAATATCTGAACATACTGTACTCATCTGCCATGTAGCCATCTTTCTGTGTATGAACATGTTTGACTCATGTGCCTTATAGCTATCCCTTTAAATATACACATGTTGGACTCATCTGCTATGTGGCTAACTCTTAATAAATGGACATGTTGGACTCATGTGCCATGTAGCTAGCACGCTGTATATGGATATGTTGCACTATTCTGCCATGTAGGTAGCTCTCTGTTTATGAACATATTGGACTTATCTGCCATGTAGCAAGCTCTCTGTATATGGACATGTACTCATCAGTCATGTAGCCACGTCTCTGTGTATGAACATGTTGGACTCATCTGCCTTGTAGGTTCCCTTCTAAATATATACATGTTGGATTAATCTGCCATGTAGCTAATTATCAGTATATGGACATGTTGTACTCATCTGTCCTTTAGCTAGTACTCTGTATATGGACATGTTGGACTACTCTGCTATTTAGATAGCTCCCTGTATATGGACATGTTGGATTCATCTGCCCTGTAGCTCGTACTGTGCATATGGACATATTGGACTACTCTCACATGTAGCTTGTTCTCAGTATATGGACACTTTGGACTCATCTGCCATGTAGCTAGAACTTTGTATATGGAAATGCTGCACTATACTGCCATATAGCTAGCTCTCTGTATATGGACATTTTGGACTCATCTGCGATGTAGCGAGCTATCTGTACATGGATATGTTGGACTGATCTGCCATGTAGGTAGCTTTATGTATATGAACATATTGGACTTGTCTTTCATGTAGATAGCTCTCAATATATGGATGTATTGGACTCATCTGCCATGCAGCTAGCTCTTTGTGCATGGATATGTAGGACTGATCTGCCATGTAGGTAGCTCTCTGTATATGAACATGTTGTACTTGTCTGCCATGTAACTAGATCTCTGTATATCGATATGTTGGACTCATCAGCCATGTAGCCAGCTCTCTGTGTATGAACATGTTGGACTCATCTACATTGTAGCGAGTCCCTTAAATATACACATGTTTGACTCATCTGCCATATAGCTCTCAGTATATGGACATGGTGAGTTTATCTGCTAAGTAGCTAGTAATCTGTTTATGGACATGTTGGAGTAGTCTGCCATGTAGCTAACTCTCAGTATATGACACGTTGGCCTCATCTGCCATGTAGCTAGAACTCTGTATATGGAAATGGTGCACAACACTGCCATGTAGCTAGCTCTCTGTAAATGCACATTTTGGTCTCATTTGCCATGTAGCTAGCTCTCTGTACATGGATATGTTAAACTGATCTGCCATGTAGGTAGCTCTCTGTATATGAAGATATTGGAATTCTCCACCATGTAGGTACCCCTCTAAATATACGCATGTTGGACTCATCTTCTAAGTGGCTAACTCTCAGTATTTGGACATGTTGGACTCATCTGCCATGGAGCCAACTCTCTGTGAATGAACATGTTGGACTCATCTGCCTTGTAGCTAGCCCTGTAAATATACACATGTTGGACTCATTAGCCATGTAGCTAACTCTCAGTATATGGACATGTTTGACTCATCTTCCATGTAGCTAGAACTCTGTATATGCAAATGTTGCAATACTCTGCCATGTAGCTGACTCTCTGTATATGGACATTTTGGACTCGTCTGCCATGTAACTAGCTCTCTGTACATGGATATGTTTAACTGATCTGCTATGTAGGTAGCGCTCTGTATATGAAGATATTGGAATTCTCTGCCATGTAGCTAGCCTTCTAAATATACACATGTTGGACTCATTTGCCATGTAGCTAACTCTCAATATATGGACATGTTGGACTCATCTTCCATGTAGCTAGAACACTGTATAAGGAAATGTTGCACTACTCTGCCATGTAACTAACTCTCAGTATATGTTCATGTTGGACTCATCTGCCATGTACCTAACTCTTAGTATATGGACATGTTGGACTCATCTGCCATGTAGCTAGAACTCTGTATATGGAAATGTTGCACTACTCTGCCATGTAGCTAACTCTCTGCATATGGACACGTTGGACTCATCTGCCATGTAGCCAGAACTCTGTATATGGAAATGTTGACCTACACTGCCATGCTGCTAGCTCACTGTATATGGACATTTTGGATTCATCTGCCATATAGATAGCTCTCTGAGCATGGATATGTTGGCCTGATCTGCCATGTAGTTAAGTCTCTGTATATGAACATATTGGACTTGTCTGCCATGTAGCTAGCTCCCAGTATATGGATTTGTTGGTCTCATCACCCATGTATCCTGCTTTCTCTGTATTAATATGTTCGACTCATATGCCTTGTAGCTATCCCTCTAAATATACACATGTTGGACTCATCTGCCATGTAGCTAACTCTCAGTATATGGACATGTTAGACTCATCTTCCATGTAGCAAGAACTTTGTATATGGAAATGTTGCATAACTCTGCCTTGTAGCTAGCTCTCTGTATATGGACATTTTGGACTCATCTGCCATGTAGCCAGAACTCTGTATATGGACATGTTGCACTACTCTGCCATGTAACTAACTCTCAGTATATGGTCATGTTGGACTCATCTGCCATGTAGCTAACTCTCAGTATACTGACATGTTGGACTCATGTGCCTTGTAGCCAGAACTCTGCATATGGACATGTTTCACTACTCTGCCATGTAGCTAACTCTCAGTATATGGTCATGTTGGACTCATCTGCCTTGTAGCTAACTATTCACTATATGGACATGTTGGACTCACGTGCCATGTAGCTAGAACTCTATATATGGAAATGTTGCACTACTCTGCCATGTAGCTAGCTCTCTGTAAATGAACATTTTAGACTCATCTGCCATGTAACCAGAACTCTGTATATGGACATGTTGCACTACTCTGCCATGTAGCTAACTCTCAGTATATGCTCATGTTGGACTCATCTGCCATATAGCCAGAACTCTGTACATGGACATGTTGCTCTACTCTGCCATGTAGCTAGATCTCTGTATATGGACACGTTGGACTCATCTGCCATGTAGCCAGAACTCTGTATATGGACATTTTGCACTACTCTGCCATGTAGCTAACTCTCAGTATATGGTCATGTTGGACTCATCTGCCACGAATTTAACTCTTCACTATATGGACATGTTGGACTCATCTGCCATGTAACTAGAGCTCTATATATGGACATGTTGCACTACTCTGCCATGTAGCTAACTCTCAGTGTGTATGGACATATTGGACTCATCTGCTATGTGGCCACCTCTCTGTGAATAAACATGTTGGACTCATCTGCCTTGTATCTAACCCTCTAAATATACTCATGTTGCACTCATTTGCCATGTAGCTAACTCTCAGTTTATGGACATGTTAGACTCATTTGCCATGTAGCTAGAACTCTGTATATGGAAATGTTGCACTACTCTGCCATGTAGCTAACTCTCTGTATATGGACACGTTGGACTCATCTGCCATGTAGCCAGAACTCTGTATATGGGAATGTTGCACTACTCTGCCATGTAGCTAGCTCTTTGTATATGGACACCTTGGAATCATATGCCATGTAGCTAGAATTCCATATATGGAAATGATGCACTACTCTGCCACGTAGCTAGCTCTCTGCATATGGACATTTTGGACTCGTCTGCCATGTAGCTAGCTCTCTGTAAATGGAAATGTTGGACTAATCTGCCATGTAGTTAGCTCTATGTATATGAACATATTGGACTTGTCTGACATGTAGGTAGCTCTCAGTATATGGACGTGTTGGATTTATCAACCATGTCAGTTCTCTTTGTATGAACACATTGGACTTATCTGCTTTGTAACGATCCCTCTAAATATACATATGTTGGACTCATCTGTCATGTAGCTAGTACTCTGTATATGGACATGTTGGACTACTCTGCCATTTAGATAGCTCCCTGTATATGGACATGTTTGACTCATCTGCCCTGTAGCTCGTACTGTGCATATGGACATATTGGACTACTCTCACATGTAGCTAGTTCTCAGTATATGGACACTTTGGACTCATCTGCCATGTAGCTAGAACTCTGTATATGGAAATGCTGCACTACACTGCCATGTAGCTAGCTCTCTGTATATGGACATTTTGGACTCGTCTGCCATGTAGCGAGCTCTCTGTACTTGGATATGTTGGACTGATCTGCCATGTAGGTAGCTTTATGTATATGAACATATTGGACTTATCTTTCATGTAGATAGCTCTCAATATATGGATGTATTGGACTCATCAGCCATGTAGCCAGCTCTCTGTGTATGAACATGTTGGACTCATCTACATTGTAGCGATTCCTTTAAATATACACATGTTGGACTCTTCTGCCATATAGCTAACTCTCAGTATATGGACATGGTGAGTTTATCTGCCAAGTAGCTAGTAATCTGTATATGGACATCTGGACTACTCAGCCCTGTAGTTAACTCTCTGTATATGGACATGTTGAACTCTCTGCCATGTAGCTAGAGTTCTGTATATGGAAATGTTGCGCTACTCCGGCATATAGATAGCTCTTTCTGTAGCGACATTTTGGACTCGTCTGCCATGTAGCTAGCTGTCTGTGCATGGATATGTTAGACTGATCTTTCATGTAGGTAGCTCTCTGTATATGAACGTATTGGACTTTTCTGCCGTGAAGCTAGCTCTCTTTTTATGGACACGTTGGAGTCATCAACCATGTAGCCAGTTCTCTCTATATGTATGAACATGTATGACTCATCTGCCTTGTAGCTTGTGGTCTATATATACACATGTTGGAGTCATCTGCCATGTACCTATCTATCAGTATATGGACATGTTGCACTCATCTGCCATGTAGCTAGTACTCTGTATATAGACACATTGGACTTCTCTACCATGTAGCTAGCTCTCAGTATATGGACACGGTGGACTTATCTGCCATATAGGTAGAACTCTGTATATGCAAATGTTGCACTACTCTGACATGGAGCTAGCTTTCCGTATATGGACATTTTGGACTCGTCTGCCCTGTAGCTAGCTCTCTGTGCATGGATATGTTGGACTGATCTGCCATGCAGTTAGCTCTCTGTATATGAACCTATTGGACTTGTCTGCCATGTAGCCAGCTCTTTCTATATGGACATGTTGTACTCATCTACCATGTAGCTAGAACTCTGTATATGGAAATGTTGCACTACTCTGCCATGTAGCTAGCTCTGTATATATGGACATTTTGGACCCATCTGCCATGAAGCTAGTTATCTGTATATGGACATGTGGGACTCATCAGTTATGTAGCCAGCACTCTCTGTATGAACATTTTAGACTCATCTGCCTTGTAGCTAGTGGTCTATATATACACATCTTGTACTCAACTGCCATGTATCTACCTATCAGTATAGGGACATGTTGGACTCATCTGCCTTGTAGCTAACTCTCAGTACATGGACACGTTGTACTCATCTGCCATGTAGCTAGTACTCTGTATATGGACATGTTGGACTACTCTGCCATGTAGCTAGCTCTCAGTGTATGGACACGTTGGAATCATCTGCTTTGTATCTTGAACTCTCTATATGGAAATGTTGCACTACTCTACCATGTAGCTAGCTCTCTGTATATGGACATTTTGGACTCATATGCTATGTAGCTGGTTCTCTGTGCATGGATATGTTGGAGTGATTTGCCATGCAGGTAGCTCTCTATATATGAACATATTGGACTTGTCTGCGTTGTACGTAGCCCTCAGTATATGGACATGTTGGACTCATCAGCCATGTAGCCAGCTCTCTGAGTATGAAAATGTTGGACTCATCTGCCTTGTAGCTAGTCCTCTATATATACACATTTTGGACTCATCTGCCATGTAGCTAACTCTCAGTATATGGACATGTTGGACTCATCTGCCTTGTAGCTAGTACTCTTTATATGTAGATGTTGGACTACTCTGGCATGTAGCTAGCTGTCAGTATATGGACACGTTGTACTCATCTGACATGTAGCTAGAACTCTGTATATGGAAATGTGGCACTACTCAGCCATTTAGTTAGCTCTCTGTATATGGGCATTTTGATTCGTCTGCCATGTAGTTAGCTCTCTATGAATGGATAGTTCTCTGTGTATGGATATGTTGGACTAATTTGCTATGTAGGTAACTCTCTGTATATGTACATATTGGACCTGTCTGCCATATAGATAGCTTTCTGTACATGGACATGTTGGAGTCATCACCATGTATCCAGTTCCCTCTGTATGAATATGTTGGGCTCATCTGCCTTGTAGCTAGTCGTCTATTTATACACATGTCGGACTCATCTGCCATGTTGCTAACTCTCAGTATATAGATATGTTGCACTCATCTGCCATGTAGCTAGTATTCTTTATATGGACATGTTGGACTACTCTGCCATGTAGCTAGCTCTCAGTACATGGACACAATTGACTCATCTGCTATATAGATAGAACTCTGTATATGGAAATGTTGCACTACTCTGCCATGTAGCTAGCTCTCTGTATATGAACATATTGTACATGTCTGCCATGTAGCAGTTCTCAGTATATGAACAAATCGGACTCATCTGCCTTGTAGCTACTCCTCTAAATATACACATGTTGCACTCATCTGCCATGTAGCTAGCTCTCTGTATATGGGACATTTTGGATTTGTCTGCCATGTAGCTAGCTCTCTGTGCATGGATATGTCTGACTGATCTGCCATGTAGTTAGCTCTCTTTATATGAACATATTGGACTTGTCTGCCATGTAGCCAGTCCTCCGTATATCAACATGTTGTTCTCATGAGCCATGTAGCCAGCTCTCTGTGTATGAACATGTTGGACTCATCTACCTTGTAGGTAGCCCTCTAAATATACACATGTTGGAATCATCTGCTATGTAGCTAACTATCAGTATATGGACATGTTGGACTCATCTGCCATGTAGCTAGTACTCTGTATAAGGACATGTTGGACTACTCTGCCATATAGCTAGCTCTCAGTATATGGACTACTCTGTAGTTGGACTACTCTGTAGTTGGATTAGTCTGCCATGTAGCTAGCTCTCTGTGCATGGATATGTTGGACTGATCTGCCATGTAGGTATCTCTCTGTATATGAACATACTGGTTTTGTCTGCCATGTAGCTAGTTCTGTCTACATGGACATGCGGAATTCATCAGCCATGTAGCCAGCTCTCACTGTATGAAGAAGTTGGAGTCATCTGCCTTGTAGCTAAGCCTCTATATATAAACATGTAGGACTCATCAGCCATGTAGCTTGTAGTCTGTATATGGTCATGATGGACTACGCTGCCATGTAGCTAGCTCTAAGTATATGGTCATGGTGGACTCATCTGCCATGTATCTAGAACTCTGTATATGGAAATGTTGCACTACTCTGCCATGTAGCAAGTTGTCTGTATATGGACATTTTGGACTCATCAGCCATGTAGCCAGATCTCTGAGTATGAACATGTTGGACTCATCTGCCTTGTAGCTAGCCCTCAAAATATACACATATTGGACTCATCTACCATTTAGCTACCTCTCAGTATACGGACGCCTTAGACTCATCTGACATGTAGGTTAAATTCTGTATATGTAAATGTTGCACTGCTCTGCCATGTAGATAGCTTTCTGTATATGGATATGTGGGACTCATCAGCCATGTAGCAAGCTCTCTTTGTATGAACATGTTGGACTAATTTGCCTTGTAGCTAGTCATCCATATATACACACGTTGTACTCTTCTACCATGTATCTAACTCTCAGTATATGGACACGTTGGACTCATCTGCCATGTAACTAGAACTCTGTATATGGAAATGTTACACTACTCAGGCATGTAGATAGCTCTTTCTATAGCAACATTTTGGAATCGTCTGCCATGAAGCTAGCTCTCTGTGCATGGATATGTTGGACTGATCTGCCTTGTATATGAACATATTGGACTTGTTGGCCATCTAGGTAGCTCTCAGTATATGGACATGTTGGATTCATCAGCCATGTAGCCAGCTCAATGTGTATGAACATGTTGGATTCGTCTGCATTATAGCTAGTCCTCTGTATATACACATGTTGGACTCATCTGTCATGTAGCTAGTACTCTTTATATGCACATGTTGGACTACTCTGACATGTAGCTAGCTCTCAGTATATGGACAAGTTGTACTCATCTGCCATGTAACTAGTAGTCTGTATATGGAAATGTGGCACTAATCAGGCATGTAGCTAGCTCTCTGTTTATGGACATTTTGGACTCATCTGCCATGTGGCTAGCTCTCTGTGCATGGATATGTTGGAGTGATCTGACATGTAGGTAGCTCTCTGTATGTGAATATATAGGACATGCCTGCCATGTAGCTAGCTGTCTGTTTAAGGACATGTTGGACTCATCAGCCATGTAGCCAGCACTCTCTGTATGAATATGTTGGTATCATCTGCCTTGTAGCTTTCTGTATAAATATACACATGTTGGACTCATCTGCCATGTAGCTAGAACTCTGTATATGGAAATTTTGCACTACTCTGCCATGTAGCTAGCTCACTGTATATGGACATTTTGGACAAGTCTGCCATATAGCTAACTCTCTGAGCATGGATATGTTGGCCTGATCTGCCATGTAGGTAACTCTCTGTATATGAACATGTTGGATTTGTCTGCCATGTAGCTAGCTTTCAGTATATGGACATGTTGGACTCATCACACATGTATCCTGCTCTCTCTGTATTAGTAGGTTCGGCTCATATACCTTGTAGCTATCCCTCTAAATATACATATGTTGGACTCATCTGCCATGTAACTAACTCTCAGTATATGGGCATGTTGGACTCATCTGCCATGTAGCTAGAACTCTGTATATGAACATTTGAACTACTCTGCCATGTAGCTAGCTCTCAGTATATGGACATGATGGACTCATCTGTGATGTAGCTAGAACTCTGTATATGGAAATGTTGCACTACTCTGCCATGTAGCTAGCTCTCTGTACATGAACATTTTGGACTCATCTGCCATGTAGCTAACTCTCTGTATATGGACATGTTGTACTCATCAGCCATGTAGCCAGCTCTCTCTGTATGAACATTTTGGACTCATCTGCCTTATATCTAGTTGTCTATATATACACATGTTGAACTCATCATTCATATAGCTAGTACTCTGTATATGGACATGTTGGACTACTCTGCCATGTAGCTAGCTCTCAGTATATGGAGAAGTTGGACTCATCTGCCATGTAGCTAGAACTCTGTATATGGAAATGTTACACTACTCTGGCTTGTAGATAGCTCTGTCTATACCGACATTTTGGACTCGTCTGCCATGTAGCTAGCTGTCTGTGTATGGATATATTAAACTGATCTGCCATGTAGGTAGCTCTCTGTATATGAATGTATTGGACTTGTCTGACATGTAACTAGCTCTCTGTACATGGGCACGTTGGAGTCATCAGCCATGTAGCCAGTTCTCTCTTTATGAACATGTTTGACTCATCTGCATTGTAGCTAGTGGTATATATATATATATATATATATATATATACATGTGGAGGTCATCTGCCATGT
>NW_006408791.1:2329347-2342752 GCF_000296735.1 Chrysochloris asiatica | reverse complement strand
GAAATGTTGCACTACTCTGCCATGTAGCTAGCTCTTTGTATATGGACAATTTGGACCCATGTGCCATGTAGCTAGCTCTCTGTATATCGACATGTTGGACTATTCTGCCATGTAGCTAGCTCTCAGTATATGGTCAAGTTGGACTCATCTGCCATGTAGCTAGAACTCTGTATATGGAAATGTTGCAATACTCCAGCATGTAGATAGCTCTTTCTATAGTGACATTTTGGACTTGTCTGCCATGTACCTAGCTGTCTGTGCATAGATATGTTTGACTCATCCTCCATGTAGGTAGCTCTCTGTATATGGACACGTTGGACTCATCTGTCATGTAGCTAGAAATCTGTATATGGAAATGTTAATGTCATCAGTCATGTAGCCAGTTCTCTCTATATGAACATGTTTGATTCATCTGCCTTGTAGCTAGTGGTCTATGTATACACACGTTGTACTCTTCTGCCAATAGCTTACTCTCAGTATATGGACATGTTGTACTCACCTGCCTTGTAGCAAGTCCTCAATATACACACAAGTTGGACTCATCTGCCATGTAGCTAGAACTCTGTATATGGAAATGTTGCACTACTCAGCCATGGAGCTAGCACTCTGTATATGGACATTTTGGACTCATCAGCCATGTAGCCAGCTCTCTGTGTAAGAACATGTTGGACTCATCTGCCTTGTAGTTAGTCCTCTAAATATACACATATTGAACTCATCTGCCATGTAGCTAACTCTCAATATATGGACATATTTGACTCATCTGCCATGTAGCTAAAAAATTTTATATGGACATGTTGGACTCCTCTGTCATGTAGCTAGCTCTCAGTTTGTGGACACACTGGACTCATCTGCCATATAGTTAGAATACTGTAATTGGTAATGTTGCACTACTCTGCCATGTAGCTAGCTCTCTGTATATGGACGTTTTTGACTAATCTGCCATATAGATAGCTCTCTGTGCATGGATATGTTGGACTGATCTCTCTGTATATGAACATATTGAACTTGTCTGCCATGTAGCTAGCTATCTGTATATGGATAGGTTGGACTCATATACCTTGTAGCTAGTCCTCTACATATTCACATGGGAGACTCATCTGCCATGTAGCTAACTCTCAGTATGTGGACATGTTGGACTCATCTGCCATGAAGCAACTACTCTGTTTATGGACATGTTGGGCTACTCTGCCATGAAGTTAGCTCTCAGTGTATGGACACGTGGGACTTATCTGCAGTATAGCTAGAACTCTGTGTATGGCAATGTTGCCCTAATCTGCCATGTAGCTAGCTCTCTGTACATGGACATTTTGGACTTGTCTACCATGTGGGTAGCCCTCTGTACATGGATATGTTGGATTGATCTGCTATCTAGGTTGCTCTCAGTATATGAACATATTGGACTTATCTGCCATGTAACTATCTCTCTGTATATGGACATGTTGTACTCATCAGCCATGTACCCATCTCTCTCTATATGAACATGTTGGACTCATCTGCCTTGTAGCTAGTCATCTGTATATACACATGTTGTACTCATCAGCCATATAGCTAGTACTCTTTATATGGAAATGTTGCACTACTCTGCCATGTAGCTAACTCTGTGTATATGGACATTTTGTACTCGTCTGCCATGTAACTAACACTCTGAGCATGGATATGTTGGACTGATCTGCCATATGGGTAGCTCTCTGTATATTGACATGTTGGAGTAATCAGCCATGTAGCCAGCCCTCTCTGTATGAACATGTTTGACTCATCAGCCTTGTAGCTAGTGGTCTATATGTACACATGTTGGACTCATTTGCCATGTAGCTATCTCTCAATACATGGACATATTGGACTCATTTGCCTTGTAGCAAGTCTTCTATATATATGCATGTTGGACTCAACTGCCATGTAGCTCACTCTCAGTACATGGACATGTTGGACTAATCTGCCATGTAGGTAGTACTCTGTATGTGGACATTTTGGAATACACTGCCATGTAGCAAGCTCTCAGTATATGGACATGTTGGACTCATCTGTAATGTAGCTAGAACTCTGCATATGGAAATGTTGCACTACTCTGCCATGTAGCTAGCACTCTGTATATGGATATGTTGGACTCATCAGCCATGTAGCCAGCTCTCTTGGTATGAACATGTTGGACTCATCTGCCTTGTAGCTAGTTCTCTATATATGCACATGTTGTACTCATCTGCCATGTCACTAACTCTTAGTATATGGACATTTTGGACTCATTTGCCATGTAGCTAGTACGTTGTATATGGAGATGTTGGACTACTCTGCCATGTAGCTAACTCTCAGTATATGGACATGGTGGACTCATCTGCCATCTATCTAGAACTCTGTATATGCAACTGTTGCACTATTCTGCCATGTACCTAGCTCTCTGTATATGGACATTTTGGACTCATCAACCATGTAGCCAGCTCTCTGTATGAACATGTTTGACTCATCTACCACGTAGCTAACTCTAAGTATATGAACATGTTGGACTCATCTGCTTTGTAGCTAGTCCTCTGTATATATACATGTTGGACTCATCTGCCATGTAGCTAACTCTCAGAATATGTACATGTTGGACTCATCTGCCCTGTATCTAGAACTATGCATATGGATATATTGCACTAATCTGCCATGTAGCTAGCTCTCTGTATATGAACTTATTGGGCTTGCCTGCCATGTAGGTAGCTCTCTGTATATGGCTATGTAGGACTCATTAGCCATGTAGCCAGCTCTCTCTGTATGAACACGTTGGACTCATCTGCCTTGTAGCTAGTCCTCTATATATACACATGTTGGACTCATCTGCCATGTAGGTAACTCTCAGTATGTGGACATGTTGGACACATCTGCGATGTAGCTAGTACACTGTATATGGGCATGTTGGACTACTCTGCCATGTAGCTAGCTCTCAGCATATGGATACATTGGACTCATCTGCGATATAGCTAGAACTCTGTATATAGAAATTTTGCACTACTCAGCAATGTTGGTAGATCTCTGTATATGGACATTTTGTACTACTTCTGACATGTAGCTAGCTCTCAGTAGATGGACATGATGGACTCATCTGCCATGTAGCTAGCTCTCTGTGCATGGATAAGTGGGACTGATCTGCCATGTAGGTAGATCTCTGTATATGAACATATTGGACTTTTTTGCCATGTAGGTAGCTCTCAGTATATGGACTTGTTGGACTCATAAGCCATGTAGTCAGCACTCTATGTATGAACTTGTTGGACTTATCTGCCTTTTAGCTTGCTCTCTAAATGTACACATGTTGGACTCATCTGCCATGTATGTAACTCTCAGTTGATGGACACATTGGACTCATCTGCCTTGTAGCTATTACTCTGTTTATGAACATGTTGAACTACTCTGCCATGTAGTTAGCTCTCAGTATATGGATACATTGGACTCATCTGTGATATAGCTAGAACTCTGTATATGGAATTGTTGCACTACTCTGCCATGTAGCTAGCATACTGTGTATGTACATTTTGGACTCGTTTGACATGTAGCTATCTCCCTGTGCATGGATATGTTGGACTGATCTGCCATGTAGGTAGCTCACTGAATATGAACATGTGGACTTGTCTGCCATGTAGTTATATCTCTGTATATGGATTTGTTGGACTCATCAGCCATGAAGTCAGCTCCCTTTGCATGAACATGTTGGACTCATCTGCCTTGTAGCTTTCACTATAAATATACACATGTTGGACTCATCTGCCATGTAGCTAAAACTCTGTGTATGGAAATGTTGCACTACACTGCCATGTAGCTAGCTCTCTGTATATGGACATTTTGGACTCGTCTGCCATGTAGCTAGTTCTCTGTGTATGGATATGTTGGACTAATCTGCCATGTAGGCAACTCTCTGTATATGTACATATTGGACTTGTCTGCCATGTAGATAGTTTTCTGTACATGGACATGTTGGAGTCATCACCATATATCCAGTTCTCTCTGTATGAACATGTTGGGCTCATCTGTTTTGTAGCTAGTCGTCTATTTATACACATGTTGGACTCATCTGCCATGTTGCTAACTCTCAGTATATGGATATGTTGCATTCATCTGCCATGTAACTAGTACTCTTTATATGGACATATTGGACTACTCTGCCATGTAGCTAGCTCTCAGTATATGGACACATTTGACTCATCTGCCATATAGATAGAACTCTATATATGGAAATGTTGCACTACTCTGCCATGTAGCTAGCTCTCTGTATATGAACATATTGTACATGTCTGCCATGTAGCAGTTCTCAGTATATGAACAAATCGGACTTATCTGCCTTGTAGCTACTCCTCTAAATATACACATGTTGGACTCATCGGCCATGCAGCTAATTCTCAGTATATGGAAATTTTGGACTCATCTGTCATGTAGCTAGTACTCTGTATGTGGGCATGTTGGACTACTCTGCCATGTAGATCGCTCTAAGTATAATGACACGTTGGACTCATCTGCCATGTAGCTAAAATTCTGTGTATGGAAATGTTGCACTACTCTGCCATGTACTAGCTGTTTATATATGGACATTATGGACTTGTCTGCCATGTAGCTACCTCTCCGTGCGTGGATATTTTGGACTGATCTGCCACGTAGTTAGCTCTCTGTATTTGAACATATTGGACTTGTCTACCATGTAGATAGCTCTCTGTATATGGATATAACGGACTCATCAGCCATGAACCAGCTCTCTGTGTAAGAACATATTAGACTCATCTGCCTTATAGCTATTCCTCTATATATACCCATGTTGGACTCATCTGCCATTTATCTAACTCTCAGTATATGGACATGTTGGACTCATCTGCCATGTAGCTAGAACTCCATATATGAAAATGTTGGACTACTCTGCCACGTAGCTAGTTCTCTGTATATAGACATTTTGGACTCGTTTGCCATGTAGCTAACTCTCTGTGCATGGATATGTTGGAGTGATCTACCATGTATGTAGCTGTCTTATATGAACAAAATTGACCTGTTTTCCATGCAGCTAGCTCTCTGTATATGGACATGTGGGACTCATCAGCCATGTAGCCATCTCTCTATGTATGAACACGTTAGACTCATTTGCCTTGTAGCTAGTCCTCTATATATACACAAGTTGGATTCATCTGCCTTGAACCTAACTCTAAGTAGATGGACATGTTGGACTTCCCTGCCAAGTAGCTAGCTCTCTGTATATGAACATTTTGGATTTGTCTGCCATGTAGCTGAAACTCTGTATATGAAAATGTTGCACTACTCTGCCATGTAGCTAGGTCTATGTATATGGTCATTTTAGACTCGTCTGCCATGTAGCTAGATCTCTGTGTATGGAGATTTTGGACTAATCTGCCATGTAGGTCGCTCTCTGTATACAAACATATTGGACTTGTCTGCCATATAGCTAGCTCTCTGCATATGGACATGTGGGCTAATAAACCATGTAGCCAGCTCTGTCTGTATCAACATGTTGGACTAATCTGCCTTGTAGTTAGTGCTCTATATATTCACATGTTGGACTCATCTACCTTGTAGCTAACTCTCAGTATATGTACATGTTGGACTCATCTGTATATGTACATGTTTCACACCTCTGCCATGTAGTTTGCTCTCAGTATATGGACACATTGGACTCATCTGCCATATAGCTAAAACTCTGTATATGGAAATGTTGCAATACACTGTCATGTATCTAGCTCTTTGTATATGGACATTTTGGACTCGTCTGCCATGAAGCTAGCTCTCTGTGCATGGATATGTCAGACTGGTCTGCCATGTAGGTTGCTTTCTGAATATGAACATTTTTGACTTGTCTGCCAGTTAGGTAGTTCTCAATATATGAACATGTAGGACTCATCAACCATGTAGCCAGCTCTGTTTTTATGAACATGTTGGACTCATCTGCCTTTTAGCTAGTCCCTTATATATACACATGTTGGACTTTTCTGTCATGTAGTTAACTCTAAGTTTATGGACATGTTGGACTCATCTGCCATGTAGCTAGTACTCTGTATATAGACATGATGGACTACTCTGCCATGTAGTTAGCTCTCAGTATATGGACATGTTGGACTCATCTGCCATGAAACTAGAACTCTTTATATCGAAATGTTGCACTATTTAGCCATGTTGGTAGCTCTCTGTATATGGACATTTTCGACTTGTCTGCCATGTAGCTAGCTCTCTGTATATGGATATGTTGGACTGCTCTGCTATGTAGGTAGCTCTCTGTATATATACTTATTGGACTTGTCTGTCAATACCTAGCTCTTTGTATGTGGACATATTGGACATATCAGCCATGTAGCCAGCTCTCTCTGTATGAACAGTTTGGAATCATCTGCCTTGTAGCTAGTGGTCTATATATACACATGTTGGACTCATCTGCCATGTAGCTAACGCTTAGTATATGGGCATGTTGGACACATCTGCCATGAAGCTAGTACTCTGTATATGGAAATGTTTGATTACTCTGCCATGTAGCTAGCTCTCAGTATATGGAAACGGACTCATCAACCATGCAGCTAAAACTCTGTATATGGAAATATTGCACTACACTGTCATGTAGCTAGTTCTCTGTGCATGGATATGTTGGACTGATCTGCCATGTAGTTAGCTCTCTGCATATGATCATATTGGACTTGTCTGCTATGTAGCTAGCTCTCTGTATATGGACATGTTGGACACATCAGCCATGTAGCCAGCTCTCTCTGTATGAACATTTGGGATTCATCTGCCTTGTAGATAGTCATCTATATATAAACACATTGGACTCATCTGCCATGTAGTTAATTATCAGATTATGGACATGTTGGCCTCATCTGCCATGTAGCTAGTACTCTGTATATGGACATATTGGAGTACTCTGCCATGTAGCTAGCTCTCATTATATGGACACGTTGGACTAAAATGCCATGTAGTTATTACTTTGTATATCAAAAATTTGCACTACTCTGCCATGTAGCTAGCTATCTGTATATGGATATTTTGTACTCGTCTGCCATGTAGCTACCTCTCTGTGCATGGATATGTTTGGCTGATCTGGCATGTAGGTAGCTCTCAGTATATGAACATATTGAATTTGTCTGCCATGTAGCTAGCTCTCTGTATATGGACATGTTGGATTCATCATCCATGATGCCAGGTCTTTCTGTATGAACATGTTGGACTCATCTACCTTGTAGTTAACTCTCAGTATATGAACAAGTTGGACTCATCTGCCATGTAGCAAGTACTCTGTGAGTGAACATGTTGGACTCAATTGCCTTGTAGCTAGTCCTCTAAGGATACACATGTTAGACTCATATGCCATGTAGCTATCTCTCAGTATATGGACATGTTGGACTCTTCTGCCATGTAACTAGAATTCTGTATATGGACATGTTGGACTACTCTTCCATGTAGCTAGCTCTCTGTATATGGAATCGTTGGACTCATCTGCCATGTAGCAGTTACTCTGTATATGGACATGTTGGACTGCTCGACCATGTAGCTATATCTCTGTGTATGAACATGTTGGGCTCATCTGCCTTGTAGCTTGTCCTCTATATATACACACTATGGACTCGTCTGCCTTGTAGTTAACTCTCAGTTTATGGACATTTTGGATTCATCTGCCATGTAGCTAGTACTCTGTATATGGACATGTTGGACTACTCTGCCATGTACCTAGCTCTCAGTATATGGACACGTTGGATTCTTCTGCCACGAAGCTAGAACTCTGTATACGGAAATGTTGCAGTACTCAGTCATGTCGCTAGCTCTCTATATGGACATTATGGATCTTCTGCCATGTAGCTAGCTCTCTGTGGATGTATATGTTGGACTGATCTGCCATGTAGGTAGCTCTGTATATATGAACATATTGGACTTAGCTGCCATGTAGGTAGCTCTCAGTATACGGCATGATGGACTCATCAGTCATGTAGTCAGCTCTCTGTGCATGAACATGTTGGACTCATCTGCCTTTTAGCTAGTCCTGTATATATACACATGTTGGTCTCATCTTCCATGTAGCTAACTCTCAGTACATGGACATGTTGGACTGATCTGTCATGTAGCTAGCTCTCTGTACATGTACATGTTGTACTCATGAGCCATGTACCCAGCTCTTTCTGTATGAACATAGTGGATTCATCTGCATTCTAGCTTGTCCTATATGTATACACACTTTGGATTCATCTGCCATGTAGTTAACTCTAAATTTATGGCCATGTTGGACACATCTGCCATGTAGCTAGTACTCTCGGTATGGACATGTTGCACTATTCTGCCATGTTGCTAGCTCTCTGTATATGGGCATTTTGGACTCGTCTGCCAATTAGCTAGAACTCTGTATATGGAAATGTTGCACTACTCTGCCATCTTGCTAGCTCTCTATAATTAGGTAGCTCTCAGTATATGAACATATTGGACTTGTCTGCCATGTAGCTAGCTTCCTGTATATGGACATGTTGAATTCATCAGCTATGTAGCTAACTCTCTTTTATGAACATGTTGGTCTCATCTACCTTGTAGTTAACTCTCAGTTTATGGACATTTTGGATTCATCTGCCACGAAGCTAGTACTCTGTATATGGACACGTTGGACTACTCTGCCATGTAGCTAGCTCTCTGTGTATGAACATATTGAATTCACCTGCCTTGAAGCTATCCCTTTAAATTTACACATGTTAGGCTCATCTTCCATGTAGCTACTACTATATATATGGACACGATGGACTCATCTGCCATGTAGAAATGTATGTGGAAATGTTGCATTATTCTGCCATGTAGCTAGCTCTCTGTATATGGACATTTTGTACTTGTCTGCCATGTTGCTAGCTTTCTGTGCATGGATATGTTGGACTGATCTGCCATGTAGGTAGCTCTCAGTAAATGAACATATTGGATTTGTCTGGCATGTAGCTAGCTCTCTGTATATGGACATGATGCATTCATGAGCTATGTGAACAGCTCTCTCTGTATGAACATGTTGGAGTCATCTCCCTTGTAGCTTGCCTCTAAATATACACTTAGACTCCCCTGCCATGTAGCTAACTCTTAGTATATGGACACGTAGGACACATATGCCATGTAGCTAGTACTCTATATATGGACATGTTGAACTACTCTGCCATGTAGCTAGCTCTCAGTATATGGACACTTTGGACTTATCTGCCATGTAGCAATAACACTGTATATTGAAATCTTGCACCACTCTGCCATGTAGCTAGCTCTCTGTATATGAATATATTGGACTTGTCTGCTACGTAGCTAGCTCTCTGTATATGGCCATGTTGGACTCATCTGCCATATAGACTGCTCTCTCTTTATTAAGCTATTGGACTCATCTGCCTTGAAGCCAGTCCTCTATATATACACAGTTTGGCCTCATCTGCCATGTAGTTAACTGTCAGTTTATGGACATGTTGTACTCATCTGCCATGTAACTAGTACTCTGTATATGGACATGTTGGACTTCTCTGCCATGTAGCTATCTCTCAGTATATGGACATGTTGGAACCATCTGCCATGTAGCTAGTACTCTGTATGTGGATATTTTGGACTACTCTTCCATGTAGATCTCTATCTGTGTATGAACATGTTGGACTCATCTGCCTTGTAGCGAGCCCTCTAAATATACACATGTTGGGTTCATCTAAAATGTAGCTATCTCTCATTATATGGACAACTTGGACTCATCTTCCATGTAGCTAGTACTCTGTATATGGACATGTTGGACTACTCTACCATGCAGCTAGCTCTCAGTATATGGACATGTTGGACTAATCTGTCATGTAGCTAGAACTCTCTGTATGTGAAAATGTTGCACTACTCTGCCATGTAGCTAGCTCTCTAAATATGGACATTGTGGTCTCGTCTGCCAAGTAGCTAACTCTCTAGGCATGGATATATTGGACTGATCTGGCATGTAGGTAGCTCTCAGTATATGAACATATTGGACTTGTCTGCCATGTAGCTATCTCTCTGTATATGGACATGTTGGATCCATCAGCCATGTGGCCAGCTCTCTATATATGAACATGTTGGTCTCTTCTGCCTTGTAGTTCACTCCCAGTTTATGGACATGTTGGACTCATCTGCCATGTAGCTAGTACATTGTATATGGATATGTTGGAGTACTCTGCCATGTAGCTAGCTCTCAGTATATAAACACGTTGGACTCATCTGCTATGTAGCTAGAACGCTGTACATGGAAATGTTGAACTACTCTGCCATGTTGGTAGCTCTCTGTATAGGGACATTTTGCACAAGTCTGTCATATAGTTGGCTTTCTGTGCATGGATATGCTGTACTGATCTTCCATGTAGGTAGCTTTCTGTATATGTACATTTTTGACTTGTGTGCCAATTAGGTAGTTCTCAATATATGGACATGTTGGACTCATTAACCATGTTCTGTTTTTATGAACATGTTGGACGCATTTGCCTTGTAGCTTGTCCTCTCTATATACATATGTTGGACTTTTCTAACATGTAGTTATCTCTTAGTTTATGGACATGTTGGACTTATCTGCCATGTAGCTAGCTCTCAGTATATGGACACGTTGGACTCATCTGCCATGAAACTAGAACTCTGTACATCAATATGTTGCACTACTCAGCCATGTTGGTAGCTCTCTGTATATGGACATGTTGGACTCGTCTGCCGTGTAGCTAGATCTCTGTGCATGGATATGTTGGAATGATCTGCCATGTAGTTAGCTATCTGTATATGAACATATTGAACTTGTCTGCCATGGTGCTAGGTCTCGGTACATGGACGTGTTGGACTCAAAAGCCATATAGCCAGATCTCAATGTATGAACATGTTGGACTCATCTGCCTTTTAGGTAATCCTCTAAATATACACATGTTGGACTCATCTTCCATGTAGCTAACTCTCAGTATATGTACATGTTGGACTCATCTGCCATGTAGCTAGCTCTCAGTATAGGGACATGTTGGACTCATCAGCCATGTTGCCAGCTCTCTCTGTATGAACATTTTGGATTCATCTGCCTTGATACTCCTCTATATACACACATTGGACTCATCTGCCATGTAGTTAATTCTCAGTTTATGGACATGTTGGACTCATCTGCCATGTAGCTAGTACTCTGTATATGGACACGTTGGACTACTCTGCCATGTAGTTAGAACTTTGTATATGAAAAATTTGCACTACTCTGCCATGTAGCTAGCTCTCTGTATATGGACATTTTGTACTCGTCTGCCATGATGCTAGCTCTCTGTGCATGGATATATTTGGCTGATCTGGCATGTAGATGGCGCTCAGTATATGATCATATTGGATTTGTCTGCCATATAGCTAGCTCTCTGTATATGGACTTGTTGGATTCATCATCCATATGGCCAGGTCTTTCTGTATAAACATGTTGGACTCATCTACCTTGAAGTTAACTCTCAGTTTATGCACATGTTGGACTCATCTGCCATGTAGCAAGTAGTCTGTGTATGAACATGTTGGATTCATCTGCCTTGTAGCTAGCCCACTAAATATACACATCTTAGACTCATATGCCATGTAGCTATCTCTCACTATATGGACATGTTGGACTACTCTGCCATGTACCTAGCTCTCTGTATATGGAAACGTTGGACTCATATGCCATGTAGCAAGTATTCTGTATATGGACAAGTTGGACTGCTCTAACATGTACTAGCTCTCTGTGCATGGATATGCTGGACTGATCTGCCATGTAGGTCCCTCTATATATATGAACATATTGGACTTAGCTGCCATGTAGGTAGCTCTAAGTATATGCATGATGGACTCATCAGTCATGTAGCCTGCTCTCTGTGTATGAACATGTTGGACTCATCTGCCTTGTAGCTAGTACTCTTTGTATGGCATTTTTGGACTACTCTGCCATGTAGCCAGCTCTCAGTATATGGACACTTTGGACTCTACTGCCATGTAGCTAGAACACTGTATATGGAAAACTTGTACCACTCGGCCATGTAGCTAGCTCTCTGTATATTAATATATTGGACTTGTCTGCTATGTAGCTAGGTCTCTGTATATGGACATGTTGGAATCATCTGCCATGTAGACAGCTCTATCTGTATGAAGTTATTGAACTCATCTGCCTTGAAGATAGTCATCTGCCATGTAGTTAACTCTCAGTCTGTGGATATGTTGGACTCATCAGCCATGTAGCTAATACTCTGTATATGGAAAACTTGCACCACTCTGCCATGTAGCTACTTTCTGTATATGGAAATGTTGCACTACACTGCCATGTAGCAATCTCTCTATGTATGAACATGTTGGACTCATCTGCCTAGTAGCTAGCCCTCAAAATATACACATGTTGGACTCATCTGCCATGTAGCTAACTCTCAGTATATGGACATGTTGGACTCCTATAACTCTGTATAGGGAAATATTGCACTATTCTGCCATGTTACTAGTTCTGTGTATATGGATATGTTGGACTGATCTGCCATGTAGGTAGCTCCATGTACATGGACATATTGGCTTTTCTGCCATGAAGCTGGCTCTCAGTATATGGACATGTTGGACTCATTAGCCATGTAGCCATCTGTGTGTGTATGAACATGTTGGATTGATCTGCCTTGTAGCGAGCCTTTTAAATATGCACATGCCAGATTTATCTGCCATGTAGCTAACTCTCACTATATGGACATGTTGGACTACATGGACTACATCCATGTATATGGACTACATCTACTCTATGGACTACATCTGCCATGTAGCTAGTACTATGTATATGGACATGTTAGACTACTCTGCCATGTAGCTAGCTCTCAGTATATGGACACGTTTTACTCATCTGGCATGTAGCTGGAACTCTATATATGGAAATATTGCACGACTCTGACATGTAGCTAGCTCTCTGTATATGCTCATTTTGGACTCGTCTGCCATGAAGCTAGTTATCTGTGTATGGACATGTTGGACTCATCAGCCATGTAGACAACTCTCTGTGTATGAACATGTTGGACTCATCTGCCTTGTAGCTGGCCCTCTAAATATACACATGTTGGATTCATCTACCATGTATCTAACTTTCAGTATATGGACATGTTGGATTCACCTGCTATGTAGCTAGGACTCGATATGGAAATGATGCACTACTTTTCCATGTAGCAAGCTCTCTGTATAAGAACACATTGGCCTCATCTGCCATGTTTCTATAACATGGTATATGGTAATGTTGCACTACTCTGCCAAGTAGCTAGCTCTCTACATGTGGACCTTTTGGACTCGTTTGCCAAGTAGCTATCTCTTTATATATGGACACGTTGGACTCATCTGCCATGTAGGTAGCTCTCTGTTTATGAATATGGACTCATCTGCCTTTTAGAGAGCCCTCTAAATATAAACATGTTGGACTCATATGCCATGTATCTAACTCTCAGTA
>NW_006408791.1:2324843-2329167 GCF_000296735.1 Chrysochloris asiatica | reverse complement strand
TGTATATGGACATTTTGGACTCATCTGCCATGTAGCTAGCTCTCTGTACATGGATATGTTGGACTGATCTGCCATGTAGGTAGCTCTCTGTGTATGAATATATTGGACTTGTCTGCCATGTAGCTATTTCTAAGTATATGGACATGTTGGACTCATCTGGCATGTAGCCAGCTCTCAGTATATGGACAGGTTGGACTCATCGGACATGTAGCTAATACTCTCTATATGGACATGTTGGACTACTCTGCTATGTAGCTAGCTATCAGTATATGAACATGTTGCTCTCATCTGCCATGCAGCTAGAATTCTGGATATGGAAATGTTGCACTACTCTGCCATGTAATAGCTCTCAGTATGTGTACATGCTGGACTCATCAGGATGTAGCCAGCTCTCTGTGTATGAATATGTTGCACTCATTTGCCTTGTAGCAAGCCCTCTAAATATACACATGTTTGACTCATCTGCCATGTAGCTAACTCTCAGTATATAGACATGTTGGATTCATCTGCCTTGTATCTAGTACTTTGTATATGGACATATTGGACAACTCTGCCATGTAGCTAGCTCTCTGTATATGGACACATTGGACTCGTATGCCATGTAGCTTGCTCTCTGTACATGGATATGTTGGACTGATCTAGATCTCTGTATAAGAACATATAGGACTTGTCTGTCATGTAGCTAGCAATCAGTATATGGACATCTTGGATTCATCAGCCAGCTTTCTGTGTATGAACATGCTGAAATCATCTGCCTTGTAGCTAGACATCTAAATATACACATGTTGGACTTATCTGCCATTTAGCTAACTCTCAGTATATGGAGATGTTGGCCTCATCTACCATGTAGCTAGTATTCTGTATATGTAAATGTTGCACTACTCTACCATGTAGCTAGCTATCTGTATATGGACATTTTGGACTCATCTGCCATGTAGCTAGCTCACTGTACATGGATATGTTGGACTGATCTGCTATGTAGATAGCTCTCTGTAAATGAAGATATTGGACTTGTCTGCCATGTAGCTAACTCTCAGTATATGGACATGTTGGAATCATCAACCATGTAAAAAGCTCTCTGTGATTGAACATGTTAGTCACATCAGCCTTGTAGCTAGCCCTCTAAATATACACATATTGGACTAATCTGTGACCTAACTACCTCTCAGTATATTTACATGTTGAAATAATGTAGCTAGCATTCTGTATATGGACATGTTGGATTACTCTGCCATGTAGCTAGCTCTCAGTATATGGACACGTTGGTTTCATCTGCCATGTAGCTAGAACTCTGTATATGGAAATGTTGCACTACTCTGCCATGTAGCTAGCTGTCTGTATATGGACATGTTGGACTCCTCTGTAATGTAGCTTGAACTCTGTATATGGAAGTGTTTCAATACTCTGCCATGTAGCTTGCTCTCTGAATATGGAATATTGGACTCGTCTGCAATGTATCTAGCTTTTTGTACATGGATATGTTGGACTGATCTGTCATGTAGGTACGTCTCTGTATATGAACATATTGGACTTTTCTGACAGGTAGCTATCTCTCAGTATATGGACATGTTGGATTCATCATCCATGTAGCCAGCTCCCTGTGTATGACCATTTTGGACTCATCTGCCTTGTAGCTAGCTCTCTAAATATATGCATGTTGGAATCATCTGCCACCGAGCTAACGGTCAGTATATGGACATGTTGGACTCATCTGCCATGTAGTTAGTATTCTGTATATGGACATGTTGGATTACTCTGCCATGAAGTTAACTCTAAGTATATGGACACGTTGGAATCATCTGCCATGTAGCTAGTTCTCTGTATATGGACATGTTGGACTACTCTGCCATGTAGCTAGCTCTCAGTATATGGACATTTTGGACTCATCTGCCATGTAGCAAGTACTCTGTATATGGACATGTTGGACTACTCTATCATGTAGCTAGCTCACAGTATATGGACACGTTGGACTCATCTGCCATGCAGCTAGAACATTGGATATGGAAATGTTGCACTATTCTGCCATGTATCTAGATCTCTGTATATGGACACGTTAGATTCATCAGCCAAGCATTTAGAACTCTGTATATGGAAATGTTGCACTACTCTGCCATGTAGCTAGCTCTCTGTATATGAACATGTTGGACTCATCTGCCATGTAGCTATAACTCTGTGTATGGAAATGTTGCACTATTCTGCCATGTAGCTAGAACTCTGTATATGGAAATGTTGCACTACTCTGATATGTAGCGATCTCACTCTATGTGGACATTTTGGACTCGTCTGCAAAGTAGCTAGCTCTCTGTACATTGATATGTTCAACTGAGCTGCTATGTAGTTAGCTCTATGTATATGAAGATATTGGACTTATCTGCCATGTAGCTAGCCCTCTAAATATACACATGTTGGACATATATGCGACGTAGCTAACTCTCATTATGTGGACATGTTGGACTCATCTGTCATGTAGCCAGCTCTCTGTGTATGAACATGTTGGACTCATCTGCCTTGTAGCTCGCCCTCTAAATATACACATGTTGGACTCATCTGCCATGTAGATAACTCTCCGTATATGCACATATTGGACTCATCTGTCATGTAGCTATTATACTGTATATGGAAATGCTGCACTACTTTACCATGTAGCTCACTCTCTGTATATGGACATTTTGGAATCGTCTGATATGTAGCTAGCTCTCTGTACATGGATATATTGTATTGATCTGCCATGTACGTAGCTCTCTGTATTTGAACATATTGGATTTGTCTGCCATGAAGCTAATTCTCAGTATATGGATATGTTGGACTCATCATCCATGTAGCCAGCTCACTGTGTATGAACATATTAGATTCATCTGCCTGTGGCTAGTCCTCTATATATACATATGTTTGTCTCATCTGCCATGTAGGTAACTCTCAGTGTAGAGATATGTTGGACTCCTCTGCCATGTAGCTAGTATTCTGTGTATGGACATGTTGGACTACTCTGCCATGGAGCTAGCTCTTTGTATATGGACACGTTGGACTCATCTGCCATATAGCTAGAACTCTGTATATGAAAATGTTGGACTATTCTGCCATGTAGCTAGCACTCTGTATGTGGACATATTGGATTCTTCTGCCATGTAGATAGAACTCTGTATGTGGAAATGTTGCACTACACTGCCATGTAGCTAGCTCCCTGTATATGGACATTTTGGACTCATCTGAAATGTAGTTAGCTCTCTGTATATGGATATGTTGAACTGATCTGCAATGTAGGTAGCTCTCTGTATTTGAAGATAATGGACTTCTCTGACAAGAAGCTAGCCCTGTAAATATACACATGTTGGTCTCATCTGCCATGTAGCTAACTCTCAGTATATGGATATGTTGGACTCAGCTGCCATGTAGCCATCTTTCTGTGTATGAACATGTTGGCCTCATCTGCCTTATAGCTAGTCCTCTAAATATAAACACGTTGGAGTCATTTGCCATGTACCTAGCTCTCGATATGTGAACATATTGGACTCATCTGCCATGTAGCTAGATCTCTGTATATGGACATGTTGCACCACTCTGTCATGTAGCTAGCTCTCTGTATAGGGAAATGTTGCACTACTCTTCCATGTAGGTAGCTCTCTGTATATGAACATATTGGACATGTCTGCCATGAAGCTAGCTCTCAGTTTATGGACATGTTGAACTCATCAAACATGTAACAATCTCTCTATGTATATACATGTTAGACTCATCTGCCTTGTAGGTAGCCCTCTAAATATACGCATGTTGGACTCATCTGCCACATAGCTAGAATTTTGTATATGGACATGTTAGAATGCTCTGCCATGTAGTTAGTTCTCAGTATATGGACACATTGAACTCATTTGACATGTAGCTCGTACCTTGTATATGGACATGTTGGACTACTCTGCCATGTAGCTAACTCTCAGTATATGGACATGTTGGACTCATCTGCCATGTAGCTAGTACTCTGTATATGGATATGATGGACTACTCTGCCATGTAGCTAGCTTTCAGAATTTGGACACGTTGGACTCATCTGCCATGCTGCTAGAACTCTGGAATTGAAAATGTTGGACTACTCTGCTATGTAGCTAGATCTCTGTATATGGACACTTTGGACTCATCTGCCATGTAGTTAGAACTCTCTATATGGAAATGTTGCACTACTTTATCATGTAGCTAACTATCTGTATATGGATATTTTGGACTCATCTGCCATGTAGCTTGTTGTCAGGTGCCATAGAGTCGGAACCGACACATAGCGACCCCATGCACAGCAGAACGAAACAATACTCAATCCTGGGCCAACCTCACCACC
>NW_006408791.1:2321703-2322270 GCF_000296735.1 Chrysochloris asiatica | reverse complement strand
CCAACTCATGAGTCCTCTTGACCCGGAATTCCGTGTTGTTGTTGACCGAGCTACTCACTACACATCTACCTGATCCGCCATCTTCAAGGAAGGCCTGGTAGTATAGTGGTTAAAACAAACAAACAAAAAAAAAAAACCTGGTTGCGAACCTCGTGGTCAGCAGCTCAAATCCTCCAGGTCCTCCACATGAGAGAGATGAGGCTTTCTGCAACTTGCAGTTAAACAGCCTGTGGCCCAGTATTCCGTGTTGTTGTTGGAGCTCCACACTACACGTCTTGCTGCTGCTCAAAGTTCTCGCTGCTGCTAGTTCACTATAAATGGATATGTTGAACTTATCTGCCATGTAGGTAGCTTTCTTTATGAACATATCGGACTTGTCTGCCATGTATCTAGCTGTCAGTATATGGAAATGTAGGACTCATCAATCATGTAACAATCTCTCTGTGTATGACCACATTAGACTCATCTGCCTTGTAGGTAGCCCTCTAAATATACGCTTGTTGGACTCATCTGCCATCTCGCTAACTCTCAGTATAAGGACATGTTGGACTCTTCTGCCATGTAGCT